>NW_010098534.1:0-435 GCF_000699245.1 Pterocles gutturalis
CGTGCCGCCAGGCCCAGCAAGGCGCAGGGCAGAGCGGCAGCGAGGGCCAGGTGTGTTCCCTGCTGTGGGGCTGAGCATGGGCTGGGCCCCCACCCCGAGCCTCAGGCTCCCTGCAGCTGGAAATTTGGGCAACATTGAGGTGTAATACAGGTTAGTTAACAGTGGATATCTCAACATGGGAAGTCCTACGTTGTTCTGAGTATTCTGCACTGATTTGGTAGAGTTTGGACTTGGCTGGATGGAAGCCCTTTGAAAAATTAGGTCATCCTGAAATAGAGTGAGGAAGGTGTGAGCATTGCTGCAGTGCTGTAGGCAGAAATGGGGCGAGTCAGCAGGATGCCAGGCCCCCAGGGAGGCAAACAGTGAGTCTGGAGATGACTCAAGACTGTGAGGAATGGCGGGGACACCCAAGGGTCGTGCTGCTGTCGGGGGGGG
>NW_010098534.1:666-5251 GCF_000699245.1 Pterocles gutturalis
TCCCCTGTGCTGTGCACTGGGTAGGCCACAGAGGGAGCGCTGCGTCCAGCCGGGGCTCCCCAGTACGAGAGAAACACGGACATGCTGGAGAGAGTCCAGCAAAGGGCCACGAAGATGATGATGGCACTGCAACATCTTCACGGAGGTGGTGGAGCCTCCATCCTTGGAGACATTCCAAAACCATCTGGACATGGTCCCGGGCAGCTGGCTCTGGTGGCCCTGCCTGAGCTGCGGGTTGGACCAGATGACCTCCAGAGGCCCCTGCCAGCCTCAGACACTCTGTGATTCTGAGCTGAGCACTGAAGGGCTGAAGAACCCCAGCATGGTGCTGAAATGACGAGGAGCTGAGGGAGCTCAGCACAGCCTGGATTGGGCTCTCGGTAGCAGAAAGCCTCTTGGCAGTGTCCTTGCCTTTGCTACTGTGAAATGCTTGAACAAATGTAAACAGTTTATAAAGCAAGAAAATAATGTCTCATTTATAAGCCAAAGTGAATAATAAAATGAGAGTCTGTCCCAGAGATGCTGTATTTGGTCTTCTCTGGCAAATGCCACAGAACATCATCAATTTGGAACTGGCACATTTCTCTCCTGGTTCCCTGCTACGGACTGGGACGGGATGCCAGTGGAGGGGGAATGGTGACAGTAGCGCAGGAAGTGTTGTGCTTCTGAAATAGAGATTGGGAACTAGACCCAACCACTGAAAAGAAAAAGGGAGACACATTTTTTCCCTACTAAAATCTCCTGGTTTATCTTTCATCCTGAGTGATTTCCCAAATTCTGCACCCAATGGTCAGAGGTTCTCAAAAGCTCTTTCTTTTCGTCCCTGTCTTATCTTGGCCCAGCACTGATTTGCCTGATTCTAGTTGAGCTGCCATCAGTCAGTGTCAGTATCTACAGGAGCCTCGCCTCTACTCTCCTCAGCTACGGAATCTGGAGGCAGCCCCAGACAGGGCTTTTGGGCAACAAAAGGACTTTTTTAAATTGGTGAGCAGAGCTTGAGATTTTGCCATTCCAGCATCAGAACTCAGTAACACTGATGGTTTCATATGCAACAGCTACAATGTTTGCTTGGTGAGCGTCAGACAGAGTGGATCTGTGTTTCTAGTCACTGATATTAATGATTTTACTTTCAGTGTAGGAACTGTAATGTAGGTCCTGATTGCTCACAGGAGGCAGAGCACTTTGAAATCACAGTGCATTCCTTTTCATTATATTGTTACATCACAGCATTGTCTTGAGAATGAGGTGAGCCATTCAGGAAACTATTTGTAAAGCTCCTGGCCTGACAAAGCTGAGCAGCAATTCAGCATTAAGGAAAGAGGGTAAGCATGCACACAGTAAGAGAAATATTCCTTTTTCTCCTCTGCTCCCTCATTCCTACTGATCTGGAAAAACTGTGATAATGCAGAAACGAACTGTCCTCCTTATCCTGTGGGGCCAGTAATGATTTGACCCTAATAGTCCCTTGGTTTATTGTTGTAATTCTATTGAAGCCAGAGAAGCACCAGCAGAGAAAGTAGCCCAATAACTCATTGCTCTGCTGACATTCTCTAATGGGAAGGATACAGAATAACTTTCTTGAAAAATTCCACAAGTTTTCTTAAGTACTTAGCTGGTTGTTTGCTATCCTCTCTGCTGCTTTAGTCAATGGCAAGTGTGACGCGTAAATAAAAGTTCCTTTTGTCTCTTCCTTTGCCCAGTATCATTCCAAACCCTATCCCCAGACATCTGTTGGTACGTGTCAAAGTAATAATTCCCTCATTGTGAGAGCACTGCAAATCTGAAGTGTATCCCGTGGATATTGGGAGATATCTGTGATGTAGCCATGTCTTCTGATCCTGTGCAAGAAGGAATGAATCGGATTTCAGGAGGACGGCAGTCACAAAACAAACTCACGGTTGTTGCTGTAAGGCCTCCCTGAGAGCCGATGCTGAATTTAACAGTACATTTTTTCGAGGTCAGACCAGCAAGGGTTTTTCACCATTCTAACCAGAACTGCCCCCCTGCGCTTGTGTTTCTCTGTGTAACAAACTCCCAGGGTAGCTCCTGTCCTGTATTCCCCATTTCTGGCAGTATCGCCGATGCCTGCTGGTGCTTCTGAACTGGATCCAGCAGTCGGGCAGGGTTAGTTTCTACAGTGACTGCAGATTAGAGAACCAGGCTTTAATCGCAGTGTAATTGATCAGCCCATGACATTCAAGTCACCTGGGTATTTCACGTCGGTCTTCAGTCAGCTACTTGGTTTCTTCCCAGCAACTCCCTAGTGAAAGAGCAAAAAATATAGAAGGACAGAACAAAGAAACCCCAAACATCTGGAGGCACAATGGGTCCTATCGACAAGGCTGGGACTCATCTTACTGAAGGGCCCGGCTAACAGACCACGGGTGGCATTGTCAGAACGGACCAGCGCAGTGTAAGTAAAGTTCTGAGGAAGGAATGGAAAGGTAAATCTAATCAGGCCACAAGCTTTTTTTTTTTTTCCCACAGGAATCCAAATCAATTAACAGAAGCACAGAGACCCTCCCCGGTTTCAGCCTCATGCAAGGTGTTTGCTCTGGTGTTTTAGCCCAGCTTTCGTCCTCCTACATTCTGTTTAGACCACAGTCTGTCACAGGACTTTCCTGCACAAATGAGCATGAAGAGCTGTGCTGAATGCCACCAGCTCAGAAAAATCACTGCTGTGCTTATTCTGCATTCACTTTGCACTGGCACAAGCCGCTGTGTTGGACAGAGAGCAGTGAGGTCCAAAATGTTTTCTCCTGGGCAAGGAGTGAACTGATTTAAGTTGGCACATTGATCACCTGAAACTCTAGAGCTCTGCTGAAGTGATGGCTCAGATGAGTGTGCAAAGCAGGAGTCTCTGTAGGTGTTGGCTCCTGTCCATAGATACATGTAGGTCGACAGATCTGGACTGTGCTTGCACAAAAACATTGGGCTGTCTGGCTTTCAAAGATAGTGAGCTCCTTTGGCCTCAGCTGTTCTGAAAAAACAGAGAAGATGCTACAAAGCTGTGATACAAAAGCCATTCCCTGGATATCTATTTGTAGATTTGTGATGTTCCCCTCTTTGAGTTAGTGAATATAAATTTTTTTTTTAAAATTAGTTACACAGTATGAGATCAAATATGTAGAAATATATTGCAGAAAGTCCTATTAGAAAGTATATAAAGAAGAAATATAATTAATAAGCCAAAACATTAATACACAGTGCCTGCAGAGAGGGATAATTGTACTCTAATTACTTCCTTGGCTACCTGGTTCATCACTTCTGTGTGTTGTCTAAAACCACAGATTTCCTGTGAGCTTTTGAATCTGATATTCTGAATCAAGTTGTAGTCATTAGACTTTGGTGTTTAAAGCCAAATTTAACACTAACAATTGTTACTTACTTGGATGTTTTTTATTAATAATGAAGAAAAAATTGAATAAATATTTTGAATATAAATGCCACCATGTATTCTGTTTGTTTACGTTGTGTACCCTCTGGATTTAGTCAATGAAATTCAGACAGGTTCCCGTGCTGCTTTTGGCCAGTCTCACTTTCTGTTCTCATGTGCTAACACAAGATCCCCTTGCTGCGTTATTCAGCTTTGAAAAGGAAGAGAGGTGAAAAATGGTTTAAAGAGAAAATTTAAAACATATTTTACTAGTTCTGCAAAATGATTTTAGGAGATAGGGGAAGGAACAAAGTTCACATCAGCTTTAAGTAAGCTGTCCTCGTTTCCTAGATCCTGCAAATCATGCAACGCCCAGCCAGACCTGAGATGACCAGTTGTTTATGAAAAGACAGAAGGCTTGTCTGACTGCTGCAATATCGGAGAAAGAACACGGTGAGGACAGAGAGGCCCTTGAGAGATGATACACCATCACACTCCTCAGTGGAGCTCTACGTCAGTGGTGCGTTTTCGCTTTACTTGGCAAAGGTTCACCATCTCTTATTATCCTGCCTTTAGGTTTTCTTGGCATGTCGGGACCCATGTCCTCTCTGCACACCCTGTGACTGTAACCGCAAGTGGCAGTGCTGGAGTTCAGCACACAGCTCCTGCCTCCCCGTGTCACCGCCCGGCTCTGACCTGGCGTCAGGACACACTGGAGTGTCACCTGGGGGAGGGACGGGGGAGAAGAGAAGAGATAGCTGGGGGGGTGAGGAAGGGATTTGAGTGGGAAACACATTGGCTGCTGTTCATTAATTCTTGAGCTTTATGTGAAAAATGTAAGAAATAATGAGCACTGCTTTGAAATAAAAGTCAAGTTGTATCAATTCAAACTTCTTTGCAGCTGAATACATTAACTGTATCAGACAAACACCGATCAAGGCAATGTTTTCATTGAATTAGCTCCCAGAAAGGCTGCAGCCTTCTAAAAATACCCGAGGACAGTCACCCTGGGTAACGCTGCTGTTCCGATGAAGAGACGGCCCGGCCAGCGGAACAGTGTCCCCGAGATCCTGCTCCTCAGGGTCTCCCCGGAGCACTTCGCCCAGCTCCCTGCTGGATGAGAACGATGGTGATCGCGGTGTCCTCCTGAAATACGCGCAGCACAGCCCGGCCCTGCTGGAGGTCTGCCCGGTCACCCCAGCCCGGAGC
>NW_010098535.1:0-206 GCF_000699245.1 Pterocles gutturalis
GAGAGTGAGCGTGAGTATGTGCTCACACGCTCCTGGGTCACCACCGCCTGGGGACGTTTGGAGCCAATACAGGCTCTGCTCTCTTTCGGAAGCTTGTTGGGGTGAGCGGCTTTGGGGGTTTCCATCCCTGGGGCTGGAGGAGAGCCTGGGTGCTGTTGGCTCAGGAGCTGGGTGCTGGGACTGGGACCAGCAGGCTGCAGCCCAGC
>NW_010098535.1:600-970 GCF_000699245.1 Pterocles gutturalis
CCGGAGGGGGGCCGGTCCCTCTGCTCCCCTGGGACCCCTCCACTGGCAAAACCCATGGTCCCATCCCAGCTGGGATTTTCCTTTTTGGCAGAGAGCAGGAGGATGGGAAAAGTCCCCAGTGTTGCCTTTCCCACCCGGACAGCAGCGGAGGATACTGGGACCCCAAGGGGATGTATGACCCAAAGCAAATTTTGCCTTTTGCTGTGTCCAGGCCACGAGGTTTTGACCATGCAGAAGGGCTTTCGGGCTGCTGCAGCCCCTTGCACGGCCCTTTGCCCAGTCCGGCTGTGGCCATGCCCTGTAGAGCCCGTGGATGTTGGCAGGAGGGGGGGGTCCAACGCTCGAGCAGCCCCCGGACGCCCAGCTCCTC
>NW_010098535.1:1124-1359 GCF_000699245.1 Pterocles gutturalis
CGGGGCGGCCCCAGCCTGCTCCATCCCCCTGTGCCACCACTGTCCTTGTGCTGACACCGGGCTGGGGTTGCACCACAGCAGCATGAAGAGCTGAGCTGGGGCCGAGGTGTGAAATGCAAAGCCACCACCGGGGTTATAAATACTTCTCTGGCAAACGCTTTGCGCTCAGCGCTTGCAGGTGGCAGCTGGAGCTGCGGGGAGGCTGCGAGGGGCTGAGCGCGGCCGAGGGAGGGGG
>NW_010098535.1:1371-2676 GCF_000699245.1 Pterocles gutturalis
AGCCGGGGCTGCCACACGAGCACGCTGAGCCCTTCGCCGGTGGTCGGTTCCTGCTGCACTGTGCTGGTGATGGATGTGCACACGTGGGCACGTCACACGTGGCTGGGACCCCCATCCCCTGGGGACATGTGGTGTGTCCCCCATTCATCCTGGAGAGGGCTGCCCCGAGGCTATGGGGATGGGCATAGCCCTGCCCAGAGTTCCCACGGGGGAAGCCGGGAGGTGGAGGGCGGGAGGAAGAGATTTGAAATAATTTCTGGCACTGCCTGCTCACCAGGGCTGGGTGGTTCTTCCTCCACCCCTACAACTGCAGTGGGGAAATGCAGCTGCTGGATTTGTCAAGGCACAGGGGACATCTGCTCCCCGAGGGACCTGGACAGACCTCCCAGGGTCCCAGCAGAGATGCCACATATGCCTCAGGCCACAGGGACATCATGCCGGGCTGGAACTGGAGATGTGGGGTGCAACGGGGCTGACACCAGGCTACACCATGGCACAGTGCCCCATGTCCACCCCAACCCGGGTGGGGGACCTGGGGACCCCCCACCATCAGGCCGTGCCGGCAGTAACCCCCCACCCATCTCTCCTCTCTCCTTGCCAGAGTTTTTCAAGTTCAAAGGTTTCGGGAGCCTGAGCAGTATCCCTCGCTCCTTCACCCTCCGGCGCGTGTCCGTGGCCCCCAGCTCTTCGGAGAGCCTGGGGCCGGGTCTCCCTCCTCCTCACGGCTTCCTGGAGGAGCCCTTCAATGGCACCCAGGATGATCTCAACACCATGCCCAAGAGCCCCGGCCCCTACGCCCGCTCGTCGGACATGTACAGCCACATGGGCACCATGCCCAGGCTGAACCTGGGCAAGGCAGGGAAGAGCCTGGGCAAAGCCAAGAGTACCCAGAGCTGCCGGGAGAAAGGGACACCCAGCGACAAAACCCCCCAGACAGCCCCGCTATCCAAGCCCAAGTCCCACGAAATGTCTGGCACCCCTGACCCGGGCACAGACTCACCCTCAGCTGCTGGGAAAGCAGAGCAGAAGGAGGAAGAGGCTCAATCTGTGGACACCCTGGGGGCAGGGACAGCTGAGATGGACCAGAACCCCGCAGGGAACGTCTCCTGTCCTGGGATCAAGGGACCAAGCTCCAGCCTGACCCCGAACCCCAGCATGACCCCGACCCCCGACGCAGCACCGGGAGCGGAGACCACCGATGCGGATCTGCCAGAAAAGGGGCAAGAGCATCCTGGTGAGAGCTCCCCGGACAGGTATGGCCACGTTGGGTTTGATCTGCCCTCCACCAGACTCAGCGTTCTCCCC
>NW_010098535.1:2969-3281 GCF_000699245.1 Pterocles gutturalis
TCCTCCCCCTTACTGAGCAGCACTGCCTCACTCAGGGCAGAGGGGCAATCCCCAAAACCAGTCACCCTGGCCCCATTTCCATCACCATTTCCATCACCTCCCAGTAAACCCCCCCTCCAGGCACAAACTCCTCCTCCAGGCAAAAAAAGCCCCAACCAGGCACAAACCCCTCCTCCAGGCACAAACCCCCCAAGTCTGGGCACAAAACCCAACCTCTGGGGAAATCTGGGGGCTCAGCCCTCTCCAATAACAGATAACGGTTGCCTTGCTTAGAGGGTTTTGACCTCAGAATCAACAAAAGGGTTTTTTAAC
>NW_010098536.1:0-12458 GCF_000699245.1 Pterocles gutturalis
TCTAACATTCTGTGATTCTGTGAATTACACTGTATTATGGGTGGACACCAGGCATTTATCTCACTTTTGGTGACATCAAGGGTTCAGTTTTCTGCCCTGTAACCTTTGACAATTACCTTTGATAGTGTACAAGTAAGCTCAATTACATATTAAATATTATTTTTCCAGTAGTTAAGGTAATGTGACTTCATGATCTATGAGTATGGTTCTTTGTGACAACAGTGATCAAACAATGGTAAAAGTAAACAGAAGTTTACTTGAATGTTTGTGTCTGCTATGGAAATATTTTTAGCAATATGATTTAGACTTCTTCCAGATTAAATCTGCAGTTTTCTAGGACAAAAAAGTTTGTCTCTAAGTAGGCTTTTGCTTATACATTTTAATAAATTTGTCTATGTGGCAGCATACCAATATTTAAGAATTTGGATATTTTAAAAAATTCTTTAATGCAGAACACCTTGTGCTATTATGAAGTGGATGTTTTATGTCCCATCAGTACTGGATGGCCACCTTACTTTTAATTTTAAATAGAATAAGTGTAAATGATTGCACAGGGATAAGACATTGGGAGTCTGTCCAGATAGAGTTAAATATCTAGGGATATAATTAATATGAGGTGATGAAATTAATGTCTGGTGAAAAGATGACTGTTTTCAGTGTTATGTGCTACATTCTACATGGCTAGTTTGTAACTAAACACTTCAAGCCTCTTGCCCACTGTTTCTCTAAAGGTCATATTTGTTACAGGGGCTTTTAGCAGAGACTTAAGTTTCTTAGCAGAGACTTGTGTGCCTTGGGGTTGATACAACAGGAAATTGCAATCCTTCCCACATTACTAAAGAGGTGGGAGCATAGCACACAATAGAGATCTACTGTAGAAAAGATGAACTGATCTACTGTATTTTGCTTTCTTTCTAGGGTGCAATTGATTTTGCAGGGCTTAGGGGTGGCTAGAATTAAAAACCTTAGAAATAAATTTTTTTGGTGTTGTTATTCCTTTAAACAGTGGGATTATCTAGAAATTGTACTGCTGAGGTCCCTACCAGTCTTTTCAGTTCTTTCCTTTTTTTCTTTTTTCTTGGTGTGAAGGAAATGGTAGCCAAGAAATTCAATTATACTAGAAGGGTTCCCATGAAGATATCAAAAGACCAGTATGGAAGTCTGGTCAAACTAGGAATCAGATGATACAGATAAAAGTTCTGTCTCAAACCCTGTCAGTTATGGTTCACAGGAATTCTGGTCCAAATAAACAACAACTGGGGCACTGTTCCATATTTAAAATCTTGCCTAAATTCAGAGGGATGAATTTTAAGTGTGGAGTCTGAGTCTAGGGATGGTGAAGAGCTGTCCAAGAGAGAGTAGGTCTTTTGGGGTGACAAAGGCAATCATTGTTTCCATGTGGCCTAAACACTGAGGAGTGCAGTGGCTCGCTGCTGGGGATGATTTGGTTTTGTAAGTTGATTAAAACTGTAAATTTAGTGTCTGAAACAGTGTTTTTTCAAGTCATTGCTAGAACTAAGCCAATGCAGTGTCTACTGTAAGCTCCGTATGGTAGACTATAGATACTACTAACGACGAATACAAAGCAAAGGTGTTGCTTAAAGGATCTTGGAAGAGGAACTGTTGTGTATTCTGCTCTAGTGAATTGCCCAGCAGAGAGTTTTTCTTGCATTCCTTGACCTCTGTAGAAGGATAATGACATAAGGGAAAGAAATGCACTTTGTAATATAGACAGGTGGACCTTAACTGTCTTGCAGTAGCTGGGAGATAAGTAGAGCCTTTTCTCATTTAGCCGTTGTGGGAAAAGCAAACCCCAGTCTGTAGGGTAGAGAATTACCTGTTGTCTGCTAAATTTCCTAGTAGCTCCAGTTAGATGCTTCTCTATTTTGTCCCATAGATTGTAGTGAAATGTTACTCATTGTGCAAAAGATGCCACATTCTCTACTAGAACTAACTTTGGAGCGCAGTGCAGGGTTGTCATATCTGTGGTCTACTTCCCAAGGCAGTTGACAGTCTCTATATAAATGTTAATGAACTGTCTTTACCTATCGGTCTTGGCCCTCCCAACTGTGTGAGCTTTCCACATTCTGTTCTATCAAACTGTGCTTACTCCAAGGTTTTCCTGACCCTTATTTTCCCCTCACTGCCTCCTTGCAGTCAGCGTGCTTACCTTTACCCCTTCCTTCTGTAACTCTCATATGCAGCCTCCTCCAGGTATGAACTTGCAAGGATGAGGATGCAGGAGATGAATGTTCTTGGCAACAGCAGAAATAGTTTGGGCATGTTTTTACCTCCTTTGGGGTTTCCTCAGAAGCAACCCCATTTTGATAATACTTTGCTTTTGAATTCCCTGGCTGAAAGGGACTATGAAACAGAACTTTTGTGAAGTGCTATGAGATGCAGGTGAGTTGAACAAAGTGTTATTAGTATTAGTAGAAATAGTTAACTACCCTTTTTCAAAAACAGCACTTATTCTTCTGTGTAATGCACTTGTTTGTGTCTCTCAGGAAAGAGAGGCAGTAAGCTCATATCCTCCTATCTTTCTTAGGAAGCCAGTTAAAGGAGTTGTTTTCAGTATCTCTCCAAAGTGTGGAGTTGACTACAAATTAGTACGTTTTCTCCCTGAAATAGATATATTTTCTATTATTATTCTGTCCCATCAGAGCCTGCCTGTTACTTGCTGTGGTACTGCTAATATTGTGGCACCTTCATTCTGCTGCTCTCCAGAAGCAGATACCTCTTGTTTACAGTGTTAAGATGAATATAGGAGAAAGCCTTTAATACAATGCCTTAGGATAGTGATGACCAGAATACTTTTGCTTCAAAGGCTTTTAATTTTGCTAGCTTTGCCAGATTTCTTCATTCAATCCCACTTTTATTTATGAATAAGAAGCATTAGTTTACAAAAATAAAGACACCTGAACATGTTAATTGTTGCAACATAAATATATTGTTTCCAGAATGCAAACAAGAAATGGAAATGAGATTGATGAGGGTTTGCAAGTAAGATTACTCTCTCTTGAAATGTTATATTCTTTTCTTTGCCAACAGACTTCATTGCTTGATTCTGAAGTGAAGATGTGATTCAAGTGGGCAAGAGCCCATTTCTGGGTACCTTCCCAACTACAAAGGAGAGAACAGAAAAAAAGGAGAAGAATGGGGGTCAGAGGAATGCTTTCTACAGACTAGCTGATTGCAGGTAATCTCACGAGGTTAATATGTGGAAGAAGTCTTTTGGAGAGAATGTAACCTACTGTTTTTGTGTTTGCCTTGTGCTTTTTTTTCTTTAGGGTTTTTGTGTGTGTGTGTGTTTTATTTTGTTTTTTTTTAAATTAGAACAAACTCAGATACCCTGAAAACTTGGGCATTATACAGACCTGTATCACAGGACAGTCTCTGTTCCAAACAGATTTGAATGTAGGATCTTGAGTCTTTAATGCCATACTCATGATAAGGGCCCTGGAACTCTTTGCAAAACTGGTGCCTAAATTAAGAAAAACTACAAGGTAAGGACAGACAAATGTGTGGGTAACTGTCATTGGAACATGTAGAGTGATATTTGGCTGTATGATCTACTTGTTATTTATGTAACTTCGCAGATAAATACAAAGATACCACAATTGTTAATAACCTCTGGCCGCACCTATACATTGTATGCGAGATGGGTGGCCCCAAAATGCTTTGAAACCTTGAAATTTTATGTCTCTGTTACAAGCTGTGTTCCTTCACCTGGAGCTTGAGCCCATATATCCCATTTGTCTTTGCAGTAGGACTCAGTGGGGCCTTCCTGGAAGAACCTTCAGCCATCTGATTTTGCTGACCTCCATGACTTGATGCCATCCTGAGAGCAAGTAAGTCGCAGTAACCTGCAACTTGTCCATGTAGCAAGTAAGCATAACCTTATGTGCTTTCAAAAGTACATGGGGTGTCTCTACCAGGTGCACTAGTTGGGTTGCTGTACAGCTGACCCTTGAATAGGCTTTTGAGGGAAAGTACTGTGGAGAAGTGACAAATTCAGCTTGTGTCTGGGCTTCAGGCTATTTCTGCACTGTTGCCAATATCCAGCCAGTAAACTTAGCTAGCCACTTGTTTAGATGACACCAGTTAGTTGACAACTTGTTACCAGCACCAAGCTATAACAAAACAATTATTTTGAAGTTCAGTTTCTTAAACTTTGACTCCTCACACGGTATATTTTTTGGCTTCCCATTTTATCTGTTATGCTCAATAATGTCCTCTTCTATAATATTGTTGTTCTGTACTTTGCTCATACTGTTTGCTCTAGCTGTGCTCAACAAACCCCTTGCAATGACAGTTCATATTAATGTTAGAATTGACTTCCAAAACCCTGATATTTTAAAAACCACTGTTTATTATAAATGGCCCTGCCTCGTTTATAATTTAGAAATCAATTTCCCGATAGTATTATGAACATTTCAGAAGACAAAAAGAAGATCTATCCATAGAGCTGATGGAAGCTAATATCGGTGAGAAAAAGATTACCTGTCCAATTGAATATATATGAATGTTGATAAAAATTACATGATATAACCTGCTTAAAACTGGTCACACTCCATCACTTTCATGACAAAAGAAAACCACTATGATCAGCATCAGAGATGATGGAGTTCTATTGCAAAACATTTATTTATTTTTGAAGAACAAGTATTCACTTTTTAAATCTACATTTGTGTGAACAGCACACATATTAGGATTATGCTAAACAAGCAATCCCAAATTCTCCATGAATCTTAATTTTTCCTTCAATTATTTACAGATTGAATATTTGTTCATTCACCCAGTTTGGGTGACTAGGAAGGCATTTATCCTTGTCTTCCATTCACTGCCCAGTGAAAGTCTAAATGTAGTCAGTGTGTGACATGCCTGCTCAGTGTGGAACATCCCGTCACATAGTGTCCCTATGAAAAATATGTATGTTCTGTACAGATCTGTGCCCAGTTCAAACGAGGTGTACTGCAAGCTATGCACAGGTGCACAGGTGAAAGGAATCCAATATTGTAAAACCATTCAGCAGCGATAAAATCAGATAGATCCACAATAACTTATGATGTGTATAGATTTAATGTTCCAGATGTCATGCTGGTGTTCTTTCATTGTTAAGTTGTTTGTACCTATATAGCTATCATTTTAGCAAACACCTCTTCAATTGTATAAGCTATTGGGCAAGAAAATGAATCTGGTAGAAAACATGGAAGCATTTGCATCAATAACTGTCTTTACAAAAGTGTTTATCACTGGAGCTGAGAAGCTTTCCCATTTGTGGTTGAGAGTTGTAAAAAGTTTGTCTCTCCTGAGAGAGGGCAAGGGAACCAGGATGTTACTGCTCTTCACAGAAATACTGTGGGGAAACACTTGCTCTTAATGTTTCTTGACTCAAGAAGTAGGTATTCTGGTCATGTATCTCCAGGAAATTAAAATCCCAGAAAAATGCTAGAAAATAGAAACTGCAAGTGTGCAGTGTGCAGTGTGCACTTCAGTGTGTCCCTAGTTATAATTTTTTATGACCTGGGGTAATCTAAGTGAATTTCAGATCAGGGTATATGAAATTTGATGAATAAAGGTCTGTTCTTGGAAGCTGTTATTCATCAATCAATTAACTCAGGAAATTTTTAAAAATTCTAATCTTCCTGCTTCGGCTGTATTGAATTAAACTGTGACACCCAGGCAGTTAAATTTTTGCCTTGAAATATATGCTTTGATACAGCATTTGAACATCCATCTGCTTTCTGAGGTGAGCAGATGTGGCCGCTTCTACTGCAGTGTGAAGTAAGAAAACAGACTATGCCTCTTTTCCTGGAAAAGTGCAATATGCCTCTACACATTTGTTAATTTTTAAGTAAGACTGAACATATTTGAATGAATGAAAATTATCTGGATTTTCTTAAAGGCAATATAATATTAATTTTGCAATTGATGCCATATCTTATATTTATAGCTGTTTGTTTAATTTTTAAATGTGAAATTAATCTTTCATTGCTGGTTTACACTAAACAACACAATGCTTTAAGCACTAGGACTGAACTGCCATTTCTTTCTCAGATTTACCTGAATTACTGCAGGATGCTTCTAGATTAACACAGGGGTTACTGACTAAAGAGCCCTCCACAGTAGATACCACCTTTTAATGTTTAATGTCTCATCAAAGTATTGTGATATATTTTACCATGTTTAGCTGCTTGAGTAAAAGACTATAGGAAGAGTTTAGGGTTTATTTTTAATAAGTTGGATGTTTTAGAACATCTCTATATGCATTTGAATTTAGAAATAGTAATGTCTAAATATTTAAGGTGAAGTAATATTAAACCTGACTTTTATCCTTATCTTGGCAATACTATTATTAGTCTTTGACTGAAGGGTAAATTTGAATGTGTTAAAGGTTTTTCTGTGAGCATTATACACTGCTTTATTAGGCACAGACTTTTTGGACATCTTGTACAGGTGACACAGTCCAAGTGAGATAAGGTGTACAAGACCAGTGCTGTATTTAAGAAAAGCTCATCAGTACTCAAAATTGGTAAATTTATCTGCATATGTCTGTATTATATGTGCAACATGAGCACAAAGTTTTGAAAATTTGCTTTCCTGATAAATACATAAGATTTCCTGTTGTGATTTAGGCCCAGCCAGCACCTCAGCACTCCATGGTCACTCACTCCTCCCCCCTGCCCCCGTGGCATGGGGAAGAGAATCGAAAGGAAAAAGGTAAAATCTCATGCGTTCAGACAAGGACAGGGAGCAATCGCGCACCAGTTATGGTCACTGGCAACCCAGACTTGACTTGGGGAAAAATCAGTTTATTTGTTACCAATCAAATCAGAGTAGCATAATGAGAAATAAAAACACATCTTAAAAACACCTTCTCCCCACCCTTTCCTTCCTTCTGGGCTCAACTTCACTCCAATTTCTCTACCTCCTCCCCTTCAGCATCACAGGGGGTCAGGGAATGGGAGTTGCGGTCAATTCATCACACAATGTCTCTGCTGCTCCTTCCTCCTCAGGGGAGGGCCCCTCACACCCTTCCCTGCTCCAGCGTGGGGTCCCTCCCACAGGAGACAGGCCTCCACAAACTGTTCCACTGTGGTTCCTTCCCATGGGCCACAGTTCTTCACGAACTGCTCCAGTGTGGGTCCCTTCTGTGGGGTGCAGTCCTTCAGGAACAGAGTCACAGCCTCCTTCGGGCACATCCACCTGCTCCAGCGTGGGGTCCTGGTTGATCCCTGCTCCCCCGTTGCCCTCCATGGCTGCAGGGGCACAGCTGTCTCATCACGGGCTGCAGGGGAATCTCTGCTCCAGCACCTCCTCCCCCTCCTTTCTTCACTGTCCTTGGTGTCTGCCTAGTTGTTTCTCTCACATCCTGCTCCTCTTTCTGCTGCAGGTTCCCAGGTTTTTTTTCCTCTTTAAATACATTATCACAGAGGTGCTACCACTGTTGCTGAAGCTTCCCACAGCTTCTCACAGGAGCCACCCCTGTAGCCCCTCCCCCCGCTACCAAAACCCTGCCACACAGACCCTGCATTGCCAGAGCTAATACTTAAAATTCCCTTTTTTGAGAGGAATTCTGTTTTACATAGATTCAGTCTTGCTTAAGTGAGTGCCTAAACACAAAGCCAAGCTGGAAAAGACAGATTTATTGGAATAACAGCTGCCACAACTACTGATAAGTGCTTGGCATCTGACTTCTCTAGCTGCTGTTAAATCACGTACAATTCCTTAGGCTGGGAAAGTAAATAAAGGTAACTGAGTACAGCAACCTGTGTGAAACCAGGGGAAAGAACATAGGTTGCGGGGACATCTCAAAAACCACGCATAAGCTAACCTGCACGTGCATGGCTTTGGTGTTAATTGCAGTCTCAGCATCTGTGTAAATGGTTTGCTTATTAAAAAACCAGGTTAGTGTTACAAATGTGGAGTCTTCTTGGAGCATTGTCCAGTACCTGATGAAGGAACGTGTCAGCAGCAATGATTCCAAAGAGACACATCTCCCCCTTCAAATATGATTAACTAGAAAATAAAGCTAGGAGTAAAGTTAAGAGATGGCCTGGAGGGACTTTTAAAATCTGATGGTGGATTTCCAGGCAAAATAACCTACACAAATGAGGAAGTGGTTAAAAAAGTAATTGAGTGCATACACAAAGGAATATAGATGAGAAAATGACAGTAAAGGTTTTTTAACTATCCTTTTGGGAGAAGATGGAAGAGAAGCAAATATGATGCTGTTGTGCCTGAAACACTGGGAAGACTGATAAGAGTACTTAATGAGTAACTTGACTCTACAGAAGATCACGGACAAGAAGCTTTTGTGCTGGTTTTGTTATTTTCTAAACCCAAGCAGAAGAGAAATAATTATACCAAGAGCTGAAAACTCTTGTAGCCCCATGAAATTCTGGAAAATTAAAGATTCCTTGTTAATGACAGATCTGTATGTGGGAGACGAGTTTCTCACACGAAAGACTGTCAAGAAACATACATCTAGCACAACAGTATAGCTTCCAATAACCAAGACTGTTGCACTATCCATGGAAGCTATCAAAGCAATAATGGATACTAAGAAAGAAAAACCCAACGACCCACCGGCTCAAATTAGAGAAAACCAGGAGACATTGAGACTGATACTGTGATCTAGGGCAGACATCAGAAACCAGGATAAAAAGCAGATAAAAGAATACCCAGTCTGTTGGCAGGGGTGAGGACTAGAGATACTTATCCCAAAACTGAAACTACCATAGGAGTGGTAAGCAGCAGTGTGGGTAATGAAGGAAGCCTGTAGAAGAGATGTCTGCCACATGTGAACAATCCCAAAACTAATATGCATATATTCACATCAAATATGTTTGAATCTATATTATTAGACTGGCAACCAATTAAATTACAGCTGCACTGTAATACAGTGAGACTGATAAGTGTTTAGATTTAGGAAGGGTGTCTACTGAATGATAAAAAATAGTCAAACATTTCTGAAGTCAGTGGAGTGAATACGTACTGTCCCTCCTCCCCAAATGATATGCTATTAGAATTTCCAGTAGTCTGAATACAGGTATACCTCCCACTGGTGAACAGCAATGAAGTCCTTGACCAAGGAGAGAAATTAAAACTGTCTAGCAGCATCCAAATAGTAGACTGATAATATATTTCAAGGAAAAGGACACCTACAGTGCAGGGTTATTTTAGAGCTGTATTCCCACGTTTACTGTATGAGACAATTAAATGTTTTTAAACTCCCCATAGAAAGGAACTGGCAGTTATACCAATCAACTACCATACTGTGTATAGTAATTACTTACAGCAGACTACAGCAATAATCTAGCTCCACAAGAAATGAAGGACTCTTCAGGTAATATAGGCACCTGTACTGAAGTCACACTGAAAAAAAGGTCATTAGCTTTATCCAGAGACTGAGGATGTGAGAGCTGCTTTAGGATAAAAATACCATTTTAGGTGAAGTCAAGTACAAGTTTTGGCCTAATAAGGCAATGCAACTACCTTTACTGTTATTGTTGAGTTAGCACTGCTGGCCATGAGTAGCTTTGAGTATCTTTCCGTTTTCAAAGGAGTTCTAATGTCAGTTGCAACACCCTCTAGAAAAAGTCCTAGGAGCAGTACTGATGACATTCTTGAAGGTAAATGAGGCATCAAGGAGCAAGAAATGCAGGTCCATAATATGAAGGTGCAACAATTTGTAAGCAAGTACTGTGAAGAGAATATTAGTGAAAGCACAGGCAAGGTGAACGTGAGGAGAAATGAACTCTGTAGACTTCTAGGAAATAATGGTCAGGCCTTGAGATACTATTAAGAATATGTAAGACTCATGTATATGACTGGAACCAATGATCTATAAGGATGAATAATTGTCTTCCCAGATACTGCATGCTCTTGCCAAGAGCTTTTGAGACAGGTTTTAACACATAGTGATACAGCATAAGAAGAGTCACGGGTCCAAGAACAGGCATTTGAAGAATAAAAATATTACAGCTGAGGTATTTTACCTAAAGTATTTCTCCTGCTGGACAAGGATGCTGTGGCTGCTAAGGCAGCAGCTTGCAGGAGTTGTTAGAAAGCATCAAGAGACACAAAAAATGGCACAAAAAAAGAGTCATGGACTGAGCTTTTTGCAAACAAACTTTTTCTCCAGCTCACCTCTAGGTACCAGCATTGTGAGCAGTCTCATCAGAGAAGCTGCATTCTGAGTACACTCGGATGACTGAGTGTTGTGAAGACTCTACAACTACAACATGTAGCAAAAGTCACTGCCAGCAGCAGATGCTGAGCTGACTTCCCTGAACACTTCCTTCTTCTCTTGAGATGCTTATGCATGCTCTCTCTGACACAATACTGGACTGAAAATGGAGATTAACGAGAGTAGAAAAGTTTATACTCTGGCATTGACTAGATTGTGAGGAATAAGTACCACATGAAGCTGTCTCTTACATGAGAAGATGAATGATCTGTGTGGTTGAGACATTTTATTTATAGAGAATTGAGTAATCATCTTAGGAGTTGTTATGAAATGGACAACATCTCGTATATGAAATTGCAGACATCACTAAGACTAAGAGCCTGTCTGCTTGGCAGACATAAATATCCAATTGAGGGCGTATATGTAACTGGATGATGAATTCGAAGACAGTATGCAATATAGTCTTTAGACACCTGAATTGTGTCAGAAGGTGAGAATAGACTTTACTTCTGGTAACAGTCACCTATAAGACATTACACACGTTTCTGGGAAGTGCCTGTCTGAAGGACACGCAGGCAAGAGTTCTGGCCAGGGAGCCCCAGGTGTGTTTTGCAAAGTAGGTGTTTGGTCTGAGATTACTGTACTCAGACAGTGGTCCATACTGCACTGCAACTGGATTTAACCAAGTCAGCATCATCAGAACTTTGAGCACAAGGGCACATTGTCATGGGTAACATCAAATGATGGTATGGCACAGTTGGCAATCAAAATGGTCAGGAGATTGTTGATGTAAAGCAAAACAGAAAGGAAGGCAAACAGGAAAAGATCCCAACAGATAAGCAAGAGAGTTCATGGGAGCAGATAAAGGAATACCAAGCTAAAGAGACTAGTGTGACAGATGAATGAAGGTATTCTCATTGTGACCAGATGATCAGGTTTGGGTTCATGCGAAGCAATGGCATAAGGCAGCGGTACAAGATATGGTGGGATACTAATTATTTGAGTATCAGGAAAAAAAAAAATCAAGAAAAACCTAGGATTTTTGAGAAAAACTCAGGAAGCTGTGCTGATGCAAGAAAGACAGAGAAGAAATTAAGTAAGAGCAAAACAGAGATAACGCCAGGGTGCAGAATGAACAGAGCTACAGTTTGGAAACCTGTACTCCAACAGCAGCTGATAAAGTGAGAAAACGTTAATGGACATTGGGAAAACATTGTTAGAACTGCTTGCACACCCTGAGAAGTCCTAAATGAACAGCAGCTCTATTCAGAGAAAAGACTATGCTGTTACTGTGGACTTCCTGTTGCAAACATCTATGCACACTAAGAGAAAAAAAAAAGAAAATAAAGGATCCTGAAATTTAGAAATGAATCGCACGTATTATCAACATCATGCATAAAGCAATAGTAACCTTCCATTTTGAATATGTATTCAGTTTGGTTACTTTATTTCACTTAGGCTATAAGTGAAATATGAAATAGAGAATAGTAATGAGAATGATTAGAGGCATGGAAAGAGTTCCATACATGCAGAGATTAAAAAGATTAGTGCATTTACCTAAGAGCAGAGATGAATAAAAGGTGAAATAAAAGAGGTATATAAATTATTAATGGTTTAGTGAAGGTCAAAAAGGTGCACCAATTTCACTCTCTCAGAACACAAGACCAAAGAGTTCACAGTGCAATCATAGCCTTTCAGTTTAGAACTGATAGCAAGAAATCCTTTTTACATAAATGTGTCCTCACTGCCTCAAGATCTGAGGAAACGAACTTCATGGGATTAATAAAAGGGTCTGACATTTGTCACTATCTTGGGTAATCATCCAATAATGTATAATTTGAATGTTTAAGAATTCTTAATGTATTGATCCTTGCAACAGACTTCTGAGGCACGAAAGTATTAACATGCCCCTAATCTAGTGAATAGAATTAACACCAAGGGAACACTAGATGATTTGCCCTGGAACACAGACAGAACTTCTTGTAGAGCAAAACTGAATTTTAGTGACCTGAATGCTAAATTGGTACCTTAATATGTGGACAATTTTTTTGCTGTTATTTATTTATGTTGGTGAGGCCCAGTCTTTCTGATATGACTGGCGAAACAACTTCTTATAAAAGCACTTGAGTCATGTGCCAGGGCTCTTCCACAGTGTCGTGGTTTAGAAAGGCCACAGGGACAGTCCTTTGTTAAACACCTGGTGGGCTGAGGCAGGGACAGGGAGGGTTTCACTCACCACTCAGGGTCACGGGCAAGAAACCTA
>NW_010098536.1:12596-13028 GCF_000699245.1 Pterocles gutturalis
GTGCCTTCGCCCCCCTGCCCTGGTAGCGCAGGGGGGCAGGGAATGGGGGGTGCAGTCAGTCCGCCGCTTCTTCCTCCTCAGGGGAGGGCTCCTCACAGTCTTTCCCAGCTCCAGCGTGGGGTTCCTTCTCACGGGAGAGTCCTTCTCAAACTGCTCCAGTGTGAGTCCTTTCCACCCAGGGTCACAGTCCCCCGACGACTGCCTGGCTCCGGCATGGGTTGCTCCAAAATTCCTCCATGGGGCCCTCCATGGCTGCATCTTCTCATGGGCTGAACCAAGGGACAAACCGTGTGTCACCATGAGTCTTCACCACGTTGCAGGGGAATTTCCAGGGCTGCTTCCTTTCCTATCGCTCCTGTTCTCTGACCGAGTGTCTGCGTGGCTGTCTCTCTCAAAGTCCTGTTTCTCTCTCCACCGCAGGTCTTCATCGGC
>NW_010098537.1:0-479 GCF_000699245.1 Pterocles gutturalis
GAAAAAGTAGCTCTTTACTTGTGCAGCAGGAAGAATTCAAACCAAACAGACAGCCACGACTTTTTGGGTGGGGATAAGGTGGGGGGAAGCTAAACCTAAGTATTTTCAAAGCATTCCACATACAACAACAATAAGGAAAGGAGAAAAAACCTAAAAGGGATTACTTACAGGTGATTAAGGTTATCTTAATTTACTTAAGAACTTTTATCATCACCAGGAAAACTATGGGAAAAATTGTGACAACTGATACAGGCAGACAGAATTAATCTTTAAAATAAACATAAAAGTTAGGACAGTTATCACACTTGTAAGCAGAATGAGCACCTGGATAGTCAGGTCAGCTGCACAAAAAAAGGTGTGATCACAAACTTATTTTAGAGGATCAGATTGTTTGCCCCCCCCCCCTTTTTTAATTTTTTTTTTTTTTTTTTTTTTTACACACGTGCACATGTTCATGCACACATACACAAATGACATAT
>NW_010098538.1:0-4432 GCF_000699245.1 Pterocles gutturalis
CCCGTTCTTGGTTCCTCGCAGATCAGGAGTGAAAGGTGCGGTTCGAGACTTGGCGAACATGGGAAATGTACTGGCCCGCTCTCGGAACGCGCTTGCCAGCAGAAAGCCTTCCAGGGCATCTGTTCCTGCCTTCTGACAGCCACGAGCGTGGGATGTGTCGACCCCAGCGTATTTCTGTGGCTTTGGCATACATCTGTTTCATATTCCCACATTCTCCTAAGAAACAATGAATAGGATTTCCCTCTTGTTTTTTTTTTTTTCCTTCCCCATTTGTTTGAAAATATAGTTTTGAAAGAGAGGGGGGAATGTCAGCACTTTAAAGCAGTACTTGCTTGGGGATAAAAATAATGCACCTGGATGAATAAAAAAAATCAATCAGAATGTGTTTTGAATGTGTAGTCAGTAAGTTTATATAGGTTATAAAAAGGCCGTGTCCTTTATGATATGTCTGACTTCAGTCTCATGTTTTGCTTATTTATTGTACTTCTGCTCAGCTAATAAAGTGGGGCTTTTTCAACTTCAGATAGTTCCTCAGCGCTGGATGGCCAAGTTCTCAAACTAAATGGAATACAATTAAATGTAAAAACTCTTCTCTTTGCAACCATAAGACAACAACTGTTGAAAGCTGTTTCAACAAACTCAAATTTTGGGGGCTTAGCTGATGAGTTCTGCCAGTTTGGTAATACAGCTTTCTTAAAGGCAATGTGTGGGACTGTAGCCAGCGGGAAGTTCAGCAAGCTTTCGCTTGCACTGCAAAGATTCTTAGAAGTAGGAAAAAAAAAAAAAAAAAAGTTGTGTTTGGGATCTAGCAGCAGCTGTGAGAGTTTTTGAATATTCATAAAAGACAGCTGTAAAGAAAGACTATTCCTTGACATTTACAGTTGTGCTACTGTACAGTGCTTATGTTGTAAGAATGAATATGCAGGGAGCAGTACAAGGAACCACGGTTGCTAAGATATATAATTAATAAAAAATAATTACATATGTGCTTAAAGATGCAGATTAAAATCAAATGAATGCTTTATGTAATTAGTTAAATTTAAAATCACACCTCCTTTGGAGGCAACACAACTGCTTTCTCTGTGCTTGTCAAGTTACAAATGCTTGGTGCTTCTTAAGTGGAAGAGGATTTTAAAACACATATGTGTATATACATACAACTTTTGGAAAAAAAGGTTCTGTTTGACTGATTTATGTTGCCTGTGCAGCGTGAATGCAGGAATAGGAAAATGAAAGGATTCACTGTAAGCATATGCTTTATCAACAGTGGTTTTTAACAAGCTCTAATGATATTGTTGCTTCATGTGACTGTCTTATGTTCAAATAGAAAATTGGGCAACTTTCAGATTTAAGGTTAAGCCTGCTAGTTTGGAAATAAATAGAGGCAAAATTAATCTGTGAATTGATTTAACAGTTATTAATATAGCTGCTTTTGTATCAGGCACTTCTCAAGAGTGTAATGGTGCTTATGTATTCTTTAGGAAATGTCAGCTTTCTACTTCAGCAGGAAAATAATTCTTATTTATTATATAACATGGAAACCTTTTTTTCTTAGTTGCAGAAAACCGTGAATGAGGTGAACACAGAAGTGGTAAAAGATCTCATGTTGACTCTGTGACTACTGAATGGGGAGCCCAGGATGGCGTCTGGCATGGAGGAGATCCCAGTTAAAGTTGCAGTTCGAATCAGACCTCTGCTTTCCAGAGAAGTACTTCATAACCACCAAGTGTGTGTGAGATTAGTCCCAAATACACAACAAATTATCATTGGGGAAGACCATGTCTTCACTTTTGATTTTGTATTTGGCAAAGACTCAACCCAACAAGAAGTTTATGCTGTTTGCATTAAGCCTCTTCTAGTCTCTTTGACTGAGGGATACAATGCTACAGTTTTTGCATATGGACAGACAGGTTCTGGGAAGACTTACACCATTGGAGGTGGCCACATCGGTAGGTTATAGGAAGTTTGGACTTTTCTTAAACTGGTGAATGGTGTATTTGTGCAAGTTAAACACTTAATATATAACAGATAATGCTGCAGAATTTTTAAGGGATAATGAAAAATGTATAGTAAAAAAAAAAAGCTTCCAAAGTTTGTGATCATTAAAGCAGTCTAAAAACAAATTCTCCATAAATCAGGCTATACTAAAAATATCTAAGAAAAGCAATTTAAAGTGCTCTTTCTCAGTCCCCATTTTAACATGAAATTTAAATGAGTGTTTCCCAGGACATATGACATCATAGAATTTTATTATTATTTGCCTTCCAAATGGATATAAATCAATTATTCTAAATCTCGTGGTAGGTATTAAAATCTTCCTCTTATTTAGAATAATAGAATAACAGAATAATTTAGGTTGGAAAAGACCCTTAAGATCATCAAGTCCAACTGTAAACCTAACACTGCCAAGTACACCATTAAACCATGTCCCAAAGTGCCACATCTACACGTCTCTTAAATACTTCCAGGGATGGTGACTCCAACACTTCCCTGGGCAGCCTGTTCCAATGCCTGACAACCTTTTAAGTGAAGAAACTTTTCCTAATATCAATTCTAATCCTACCCTGGTGCAACTTGAGGCCGTTTCCTCTTGTCCTATCACTTGTTACTTTAGAGAAGAGGCCAGCACCCACCTCACTACAACCTCCTTTCAGGTAGTTGTAGAGAGTGATAAGGTCTCCTCTCAGCCTTCTCTTCTCTAGGCTAAACAACCCCAGCTCCCTCAGCCACTCCTCATAAGACCTGTGCTCCAGACCCTTCACCAGCTTTGTTGCCCTTCTCTGGACCTGCTCGAGCACCTCAATCTCCTTCTCGTGGTGAGGGGCCCAAAACTGAACACAGGATTCAAGGTGCGGCCTCACCAGTGCCGAGTACAGGGGCACAATCACTTCCCTAGTCCTGCTGGCCACACTATTGCTGATGCAGGCCAGGATGCCATTGGCCTTCTTGGCCACCTGGGCACACTGCTGGCTCATGTTCAGCCGGCTGTCGACCAGCACCCCCAGGTCCCTCTCTGCTGGGCAGCTTTCCAGCCACTCTGCACTGAGCCTGTAGCATTGCAGGGGGTTGTTGTGACCAAAGTGCAGGACCCGGCACTCACCCTTGTTAAATCTCATACAGTTGGCCTCTTAATTCTGCTTACTGTTGAAACTTCACCTGTCTTTCCTCTACTGGTAGTTATTTAATGTTCTTGTAAGTAATATTGCTAGCCAAATTCTTTAGGTAGTGGATGTCACAATCTAAGCCTGTTCATAGCTCAGCAATTTTAATTTTCTAGATATATTTACTAAATTTATGGTTACATATGAGCAACCCTTTATTTTTTTGGTAAAAGAGATCCTTGTTATCCTCTCATAGGTAAACAGCAAGTTTCCATGTTCTTGAATAAAGAACACAAATTAAAAAAAAAAAAGTAAAAACAGAGCTTGGCATTAGTGTGCTGTATCTACTTTGAAAAATAGGAAATTACTGTAAATGTTGGTCATAAATCTTGTTTTACCAAGTTACTAATGGTCTTTGTTGTATTTAAGTGGGATTTATAGTTTCTCAAACCCTTGCAAAGTCATTATCCACCATAATGGGTAGGAATAAAGAACAAATCTATATACTCTGAGGAGTATAGATTTAAAGTAGACTCCATATTTTTCATAAGTTTCATCGCTGTAACATTATATAATTTAGAACTTAACTCTGAATCCAATTAATGAATGCAAACAAATATTCCGAACCCCAGAAACGCATATTTACAAAAATCCTTGGGAACAGTGAGCTCTTCAGATTCCTTAGTATATTAAGTAGCAAATCTTACAGACTTCTGTTGATCTTCAGTCTTTGTAATTTATGCGACAGCATGACTCCAAGCTTCTGTGACATCTTTGCTTGTATTTTAGCACCAGTTACTGTGGATGAAAAGGGCATAATCCCACGGGCTATTCAGGAGTTATTTCAGCTTATTTCTGAAAACTGTAACATTGACTTCCATGTGAAAGTATCTTATATAGAGGTTTACAAGGAAGAACTTCGAGATTTATTGGAGTTGGAGAGCTCTGTGAAAGAATTACATATACGAGACGATGAAAAGGGAAATACAGGTAGGATTTCAGCTTGGTTTGGTTTCATTTGTGTGCCCAAGTTATTCTTGCTTTCTCTTAGAAGAGCTTATTCATTATTAATACTAGAAAAAAGTTATATTTTCAGAATATTGAAATACTAGGGCCTGAGCAGTGGGGCCCTGAACCAAATTTGATTTCTAGATGAACCTCACAACCTGACAATATACCTAATATGTACAATATTGATCATATATGCAATGTATTATCTTGTGAATATATGCCCATTTATAAAAGCTTTGTTGTAACGCTTATAGAGCATTGCTGTAATGCTTGCTGTGTAAGTCAGCAGAAAAATGCTAATTGTGTAACGGTAGCCTCAT
>NW_010098538.1:4546-13968 GCF_000699245.1 Pterocles gutturalis
TCCCCCCCCCCCCCTTTTTTTTTTTTTATTTCCCTCTCGAGGTCCTGGCCAGACTCGAGACAAAAGTTGACAAGCCGAAAACCACACCAGGTGTTTTTCGCAGTTTGAGATGTAAAGTTGTTTATTTAAGTGTAAAGCGGGGAACGTTTGCAGGGAAATTTGTAAGCTTCATCTATACAGTGGACGCACTGTATGGAGATTTCCCAATTGCTGGGAAGGGTTCTCCAAATCCTTCACTGTAAACGGGTTCTCCAGCATCTGCGGATCTGGATGATGGTAAGATAGGGCAACTGGTGATGTATCTTTCTTAATCACTATCGCTAACTCTATGTAGTAATGATTAGGTGCATCACCTTATTTTATGCTTGCTATAGTAGTTCGCTTATTATTTAGCTGCTTTACCTTATCTTGCTTTAATTTATTTTCACTATATTATTTTCCTCAATATTTTATCACTTTAAAAATAAGTTTACATCTTTGATTTGGTGCCTGTGTCCTTTGTGCTAAGCCCATCATTTGGCAGAACAAATATAAACTTATTATAGCTGATTTGAAGTAGTTGTGGGTTTAGATGCCTGTGAACAATGTAGATGTTCCATAAATTATAAACTAGAAATACCATTATTGCTTCTGCAAATTCTGTCTAGAAACACAATAGTGGGTGATTATTCAGTTGAACAAGTATTTCAGGGTTAAACTTTTGCGTCTCCCTTCAAAATTATAATTGTTTAGTCACTTATACTATGAATATCTGCCCCCTTTTCACTATGCAATAAGTGGAAGAGATAATTTCATTAAGGGTAGCATCTGATAATTTTTCGAGGCTTTGAAATTAGCACTTATCCTATAGTTCTTCTGTCCACTACATGAAAATGCTAGAAGAATCCACTGCAGGGATGTTTTATTCTGAAACTGTATGATCTGTTTTGGTTTTGATTTCTTGTTTCTTTATTCTTTATATTCTAATTGTTGTCTTTGCTCTAATATTAATATGCTTTTGCATTGAGCTGGCATGGTTTTCTTCTCTGTAGCTGGAAGAAGCCACTAATTTAGCACAAATCTTGCAAAAAAAATTATTGCTTCATAAGGACCCGGCAATGTATTTTAAACTATTTCTCTTCTTCAGTACAGTTTGAGTCAGCTTCAGTTGATTGTGCTAGGGTATTTTCTATCCTTCATTAAAACAAAGGACAAAAAATATGCTTGGTAGGAGTACACTTCCACGTGATTAGCTTACCAATAGATACCTGTCCAAAACACCCAACTGCCTGAGCTATATAGAATCGAAATTCTGTTCTTGCCATAGGCTAGGAATAATTTCTACTGCAATTTTTTTATTTTATTTTTAGTCTTTTCTTTTTAAAAACTGTCAAAATATCCTTTGAGCTGACTTTGCTCATACTTTGTCTAGATAGCCTAGATTGCAAATTGCATATGTCAATGTGTATTATGTTTAAGATATTGTTTCAAATGCTACAATGCAATACACCCATCTATTAAATATCTGCAGGTTTCAGATGTGTTGTGCCTCATGCATTTCACATATCAGTGTCTTATTTTTCTATAGCTGTATGTTATGGCTTCATAATAACGCAGGCTTTTATGTTTCTCTAATTGGTGTTTATGGTTTGACTATTCCTAATTGCTGTAAACTTTTGCTGAAGAGTTTAGAACTAATTGAATTATTTTTGCTTTCTTTGATTTGGTGTTTAAAGTGATTGTTGGTGCTAAGGAATTCCAAGTAGAATGTGCAGATGAAGTGATAAGCCTGTTGGAAAGTGGCAACGCAGCCCGTCACACAGGCACGACGCAAATGAATGAGCACTCTAGTCGATCTCATGCCATTTTCACCATCACTATTTGTCAGAAACAGTCTGCAGAGTCTCAAAAAAATACTGATGCTGCACAGGATTCATCCTGGAAATCAGTCCAGATGATTGTTTCGAAGTTTCGTTTTGTGGATTTGGCAGGATCAGAGAGGGTGACAAAGACTGGTAATAGTGGTGAACGCTTCAAAGAATCAGTTCAGATCAATAGGGGTCTGTTGGCCTTGGGAAATGTCATCAGTGCCCTTGGAGACCCAAAAAGAAAAAGTGTACATGTTCCATACAGGGATGCTAAAATCACTCGTATTCTGAAAGACTCCCTTGGAGGAAATGCCAAGACCATCATGATAACGTGCATAAGTCCATCCTCATCAGACTTTGATGAATCTTTAAATTCCCTCAGATATGCCAACAGAGCCAAAAACATTAGAAACAAACCAGTTGTAAATTACAACCCTGATCAAGACCGGATTGGTGAAATGGAACTTGAAATAAGATTGCTTCGAGAAGCTTTGCAGAACCAGCAAGTCAGTAATCAGTGTTCACATGAATTAAATCAAGAAAGAACTCGTATCAGTTCACTTGAGGAGCAGCTCACCCGACTTCAAGTTCAATGTTTGAGTTACAGAAATTGTGTAGATGAAGTCTTCCCATTTCTGGTTGATTTGAATGATGATGTTAGCTTAAAAAGAAGTCAGCGGGACAGGTTGCAGAGCTGGATCACCATGGTACACAAAGTAAGGAAGGAAGCTCTCACCATGGAAGAAACTGACACAGGGACTGGGACCAGCCAAGAGACACATCACATCACAATTCTTCAGCTAAAGAAGGAACTGAAGAAATGCCAGGTATTTAATTATAAGTTGGTTATTCAAGTAGCTATATGAAGGAGAAGTCTGCTAAAACCTGAATTCACTTTCTAAAGATGTAAAACTGTTACACTTATCTGTACTTAATTTGACAATTTAATTTTAATTCACAATTTTGTATAATTTTGTTTGTCTAATCCCTGAGACATAGGTTTATTTTAATGGATGATTGTATATACAATCATCTTAATCATGATAGAGATAGGTAAAGTAATGTTATATTTTGGCTAGTCAGTTTCAAGATGGTTGTGTGAGGCTTAGCTGTTTTATCTGTTAGATTTTGTTTTTAACTATGCTACTGTGCTAGGTCTGGCTAGGATGGAGTTAATTTTCTTCATAGCAGCTTGTAGGGTGCTGTGTTTTAGATTTGTGACCAATACAACACTGATAACACACTAACATTTTAGGTTTTGCTGAATGGTTTGCACAGCATCGCACCTTCTCTGTTTCTGCCTCTGCCTCTGAGTTAATAGATTGGGAGGTGCACAAAAGGTTAGAGACATACACACACAACCAAGCAGATGACCCTAACTAACCAAAGAGATATTTCATGCCATATAACATCATGTTCAACAATTAAAAAGGTTTAAGGAGGTTAGCCACAATTTGCCTGGGAACTGGCTGAGCATGTCAGCCTTGGGAGGTGGTGAGTGATTGCCTTTGCCTAATTTGTTTTGTTTTCTTTTCTTTCTTCTCCCACTTCATCTTTACTTACTCAACAGTTTCTATCTCAACCCACAAGTTTTCTTCCTTTTACTCTTCCTTTGCTTTTCCCCCATCTCACTGGGGTTGGGGTGTGAGCAAACAGTTGTGTGTGCTTAGCTGCCTATTGAGGTTGACTCACAACAGTCCTTTTTGGTGCCCAACATGGGGCTCAAGGCCTTTGAGATAATAACAGATTTTATTAGAGTGTTGTTGTGGTTTTGTGGTACTTACAGGAGCCACCACTGCAGCCCCTCCCTTGCTGCCAGCAGAGCTGGAGTCCAGGGAAACCTTTAGCAGCTACTTACAGGAGCCATTACTGTGCCCCCTCCCTGCTACCAGACAAACCCACCACACAAAAGCACAACAAGTGTCCTGGATTAAACTTCTAGCAGTTACACCTGTTTAGTTAAGTTGTTATTTGAGTGGCTGTTGCAGGTCACGATGCTGGCGTATTTACTTTGGGTGATGACTTCTGTGTTTCCTTGAATATTCCGATCCTTAATTCCTTTCTAGCTGTACAACAGACTCCAAGAATCATTAATGACTGTTCTGTTTAGTGTGTTGTTTGTTGTTTTGTTTTCCTTTGCTTGGGAGAGCTATGATTAAATCACTGGCCTCCAGCCTAATTTTATATCACTGGTGTTCCAGTACTCCGAGAACCATCTCATGGACAGTACCAGCAACTATACCTTTCCCCTCTTCTCCTCTGAGAGACATTTTTTGTGGAGAGAGGAACGAATGGCACCTATCCATTCCTCTCCTCCAGGATAAGTTTTTGTAGCCTTCATGTGGCTTCTCAGTTCCTTCAATATCCTCATGTAATCAGACTGTTCATTCTGGTGTGTGTTGTGATTCTGATTTTGATTCTTGTTCATAGGGTTAAACAACTAATTAGGGATGCCAAAGAGAAACTTGCTCTAAGGCAATTGATCCCTCGGGTGGCAGGGTGTGTGGGAGGAGTTGGGCAAGTGCCTAGGGCTTGGGATTTCATGCCTGAACAGGCTTGTAAACCCATCAAAATAATACACCATTTGAAAGGAGTTAGGTGAAACATAGTGACTTCTAAAGCTGTCTTGGGACCTGGCCCATGCCTATCAAGCCACTGTCCAATGCCCTCAGAGATGCAAGAGGGTCTCCTGATCTAAGAGCCCACAAATGGGCACTGAGCAGGTCTCTTGCTCTGAGGTCACACAAAGAGACACTAAACTAGAGAGCAAACCCTCAACTGTAACAGTTGCTCCTGTAGTCAAGAAGAAACAGTGGAAGCAGAGGTCAACTCAGTTAGTAAGAGAAGAAGCAGCTCCTCCTGAGAGGTAGAGAGAGGAAGAATCAGAAGAGGCAGCCTATTCTGCAGCAGGACAGGGGAGGAAAGAGATAGAAATCACAAGAGGCAGAAACTACCCAGTCCTTATCCATGACCAAGCTGCAAGATAGGTGGAAAAATTTCATCTGTCAGTGAGATGAGTGAATTGCTGGCTGGTGCTCTAGTGCTGGGATAGTGAGGCTAATAGTCTGGAACTAGAGGGTAGGGAAGCACAGAAGCTGGGATTCATTACTAGGGACTGTGGGATTGACAAAGCGATCAGAAGAGGGGCAGCCACTCACAGCCTCCACAAGTGTCACTTATTGAGCATGGAGACAAGGTACCTTCTTAAGGAAGATATTGTAACCCAGTGAGGCAAGTGGACTACTTGTCTGGTTATCTACTGAGTGAATTAGCAGTGGTGGAGGTGGTCTGCCATGTACATGGACAATAATTAGGCCCCCAAAGATCTGAATGACATACATACTGCGAGGCAGAAGCCTGTACAGAGCACAAAATGTGACCGCAATATCACAATGCTGGACTGGGCTGACATTGAGGCACCAGCTTTGTGTAGACTGGTCTGCCAGCTCTGGCAATTCAAAACGAATCTCTGTTCCCCCTCTCTGCTATGGGCCTGCATGTCAGCCGTGGAAAGACTGTTCCACACGGTCTGTCAACTCAAATAAATTGTGAATAATCTCTCTCCCTCTTTGCCCCTGCAGGCCACCATCTCAGCTACCATGAGTTAGCTTTTCTCTGATCAAAGGATAGGGAACAATGGGCACACACCACGTGCTACTGTGTGCTTCTGCTTGTGTGACTGTGGGGAGGATGTGAGGAAGTGGGACAGTGCACCTACCTTGGACCTGGAAATCTGTGCACATGAATTGGAGGAAAAAAGCAGTGGTTAAAAAGGGTGCTTCCAGGAAGATTTCTGCTCTGGTTGCTGTTGAGCAGTTCCCAAGATGCAGTAGGTGTGCTGAAGACCTCTCTCCTCTTTCTGGTGCTGATCCAATGGGCTTATATCCATGTGGGTTTGAACCCTACACCTTCTACCATGGAAGGACCATGCAAGTCTGTAGTAGGATCACACCTGTGAATAGTCCTTGTATCATAGCCTGGGAAGCAGAGAGAGACGTGGGCTCCTTTCATGATGTAAAGACTTCTGATTTGCAATTACAGGAGTCAGGTAATGAATGCTCTGACTGGGAATAGGGGGCCTTCCCTCGTGCCAAGTGGAGGAAAGGGACAATAGGATTTACTTTGGTTTTGGTGGACACCAGTCAGGATCCAAGAGGGCAGAACACATTTGGTTTTCTGGAGTGAGAGGGGGATCTCAATTGTTGTCTGTTAGAAGCTGAGGTGAGCCTAACAGGAAATATGTGGCAGAAGCATCCTATTGTTACCAGTCCAGAGGCCCCATATATCCTTGCCATTGACGCTCCCAAAAGAGGATACTTCAGGGATCAATACTGGCATCAATATTGTCCCAACTGAGACTCCTTTGTTCCCATCCAGGAGTTGATTTGTTGACTCAAGAGCCACTAAGTGATTAGAAAGACTCACTTTCCTTTTAATAGTCCCATATGGCCAGTGTGGAAGTCCAATAGAAGTGGAAGTTTACAGTGGACCATTGTGGTCTGAAAGAAGTCACACCACGGTTAGCTGCTGCTGTACTGGACATGCTAGAACTCCAGTATGAACTGGAGTCAAAGGCAGCCAAGCGATATGCCACAACCAATACTGAAAATGCATTTTCTCAATCCCTTTTTCAGCAGAGTGCAGGCCACAGTTAGGTTTCATGTGGAAGGATGCCCAGTCTGGAACTGACTGCCACAAGAGGTGGAAGGACAGCCCTACCATTTGCCATGAGCTGACTCAGAATGCACTGGAACAGGACAAAGCCTCAGAAAGCTTGCAATGTCTTGATGACATCACTGTGTGGGGCAACACAGCTGAGGAAGTATTTGAGAAAGGGAAAAGAAAATCCAGATTCTTCTGAAAGCTGGTCTTGCCATTAAACAAAACAAAGTCAAAGGACCTTTACAAGAAGTCTAATTTTTGGGAATAAAATGACAAGATGGGCATCACCACATCCTAGCAGATGTGATCAATAAGATAACAGCCATGTCCCCAGGAGTTAATAAAAAGAAAACCCAGGCATTCCTAGACATTGTGGGATTCTAGAGAATGTATATTCCAGGTTACAGTGAACTTGTAAGTTCTCTCTGTCGAGTGACCTGAAAGAACTATTTCAGCTGTATCCCCAAGCAGCAACAAGCACTTGAACAGATCAGTCAGGAAATTGTTGCATGGTAGCCCTAGGGCGAGTCCAGATGGGACCAAATATGAGAACGCTTCCACCAGGGAGCATGACCTCAGCTGGAGCCTCTGGCAGAGACACCTGGAGAGACCTCTAGAGTTTTGGAGCTCTGGATATAGAGCATCCAAGGGCTACTACACCCCAACTGAAAAGAAGATACTAGCAGCATATGAAGGTGTGTGAGCCGACACAGGCAGGCCACAGGAACAACCACAAACCATGAGTGAAATGCAAAGAGTAGATTTATTTGCATTACCTCGCAAACCAGGGGAAAACTCTGCAGCAGTACTCAGGCAGGCTCATGCGTACAGAGAGGTGAGGGCGGGGTGGGGGGGGCTGGCAAGACCAGCAGAGCTCAGTCCTTGCGAGAGAAGAGTCTCTCCGTGCCACCTGGTGAACTGAGGCCACTCTGCAACCGCACTCAGTCTGGCACACACATGCGGTGGAACAGGACCAGCAGAGCTTCGTCCTTGCAAGAGAGCAGAAAAGAAAGAATGCTCGAGTCTGCTGCTTTTGCCTGTACTTCAAGGATTTCTTGCAGGCGATGTTCACTACTGCGTTTTGATGTTTCTCACATCAGGCCAGGCACAGGCCTATGTTATCTGAGCACAGAGCACACAAGGTGAAGAAAACAATTAGCATGATAATATGTGTTTCCCAGCACCTCAGCTGTTTGGTCTCTTGAGTGTTACAGATTGCCCCAATCTTACAGTATATTCCCACAGAAGGGCTTCAAGACACTTCAGCATTAGTTCATACTGAAGCTCAGCTTCCCTTGGTACCGTGATTGTCTGTATTGCATTGGATGTTCACAGGAAATGTCCCCTCTACCCATCATGCAAGCAACACTATGTGGAGTAGGTGGGTATTGCTAATCACACAGTGGGCCTGAATGGGGAAACCCAGCTGCCCTGCAATCCTGGAAGACATCATGGACTGGCCAGAAAGCAGAGTCTTCAGAGCATTGCCTGAGGAAGTGACTCATGCCCAACAGGCCCCAGTGAATATTGTATCTCATTTTCTGGTAATTTATTATATTATTTTTACTGATGGATCCTGTCATATTGTGGGAAATATTTGGAGGTGGAAAACTGCTGTGTGGAGTCCAACATGACAAGTTGCAGAAACTGCTGAAGGAAAAAGTGAATCAAGTCAATGTGCAGAAGTGAAAGCCCTGCAGCTTGCCCTACATATTGCAGAACAAAGACAGTACAGAGCCAATACCAGCACCTGAAACTCTGTCCTGGGCCTTGAAAAGCAAGTTCTGTGGTGACATGGCACCCTAGGAGGCATTGAGTCAGACAATGGGACTCATTTCTGAAACAATCTCATAAGCACCTGACCAAGAAATACAGCATTGATCAGGTGTATCACATTCCGTATCACACACCAGTCTCCAGAAATACTGAATGATACAACGGACTGTTAAAGATTATGCTGAAAGCAATGGGCCCTGGGACACGTCAGCAGTGGGATGCAAGCTTAACAGAAACCACTTGCCTGATCAATGCCAGAGGATTAGCTAACTGACCTGGATCTGCCCAAACAAATCCTGTGTATTGTAGAAGGAGATAAGGTCCCTGTTGTGTGTGTAGAGAACTGGCTGGGAAAGACAACATGGGTTGTTACTCTCTCGGGAAAAGGCAAGCTAGTTTGTGGGACTGCTCTTTCTCAAAGACCCAGGTACACTTGGTGGGTAATGCAGGATGGGGACCCCTGGGGTGTACCTAAGAGACTTGACCTAGGGGGAAAAAAAACCATGATTTGAGGTGTCTACGTTAGGAAGTACTACAGCAGAATCACCTAAACAGAGAACAAGCCTCATAAAAAGCCAGACAAGTGGAGCAGTGACCCAGCCTGAGCTTGTTTTGGTGTCCAGTGACTCAGTGCAACATCATACTTCTCCTGTCCTGAGTGACCATGGTAACAGTCAGAACCCAAGTCATGGACTAAATGAACTCAGCGGACATTTTAGGAACATTTTACAGATATTTTACAGGAATAGCCCATAGACTAAGGCAATGATATCTGTGTATAAATCAAAGGACAAGAAGGGAGGGATGGTTAATGAGGTTGTATTGGATAGTGTGGGACTTGAGCATGACATAAATGGTATGCAATATGGAGTGGAGGTTGTACTGTGTATGGCTCGGATGGTGTTAATTTTCTTCTGTCATGGTTTAGAAAGGCCAGAGGGACAGTCCTTTGTTAAACACCTGGTGGGCTGAGGCAGAGACAGGGAGGTTTTCACTCACCACTTAGGGTCATGGGCAAGAAACCGACACGACTTGGGAAGAACAAAAAAAAAAAAAAATTAAATTTATTAATTATTTACAACAAGAAGCAAGATAATGAGACAGAAAGCGCATCTTAGAAAGGCACTTCTCCCCCAC
>NW_010098539.1:0-10930 GCF_000699245.1 Pterocles gutturalis
AGCTCTGAAAGCCTCAGAGCATTTCACATTAATATCTCTTCTATCAAAATGAAAAAAATGTTGTATTTGAAATAGTTCCATAGAAATCCACTGGCACCATTTCCCAGTTTTACTGGTACCAGGTTTTTTGTGGTAACTGCAGGTGTCAACTTATTACGTGGAAAGTGCAGCTTGAGAGGCCTCAGCAGTAAACTTCATTTAATTTCCAAATACACCATTAGCACAACAATAAAAATCCTTCATCTGCCTTTTGAGGTTTTGGGGATTTCTTTTTTGTAGGGTTTATGTGGTTGGTGAGAACCTGGTTTAATCACCTCATCCAAGTCTCACCAACAGTCAATTAAACACTATTACAATGACTGGTCAAATTTGTTTTCCTTACGCATTAGTATAATAATTCTCCAAAGAGTGACTACCACAAAATAATCCAGTATTGTCAGGCTGGCTTGGAATACCAAATTATGCTGTTTCTGTTACAAAGCAGTAATATGTAACATAACATTTCAAACTCACATGGCAGCATGGAAAGCTTGTGAAGTGTTTATTATCTATATATTCCTGAAGAAATTCAAAAATTCCATGAGCAATCATCACCATCCACATTTACATGCGTACGTTACAGAGTCGTGGACGCTGAGCAGGGCAGTAAAGCCAGAAATTTAACTGTCACACTCAAAAATAGTTGCTGTTATGCAACACTTGGCTTCAGATTCTTCTTAGTAAGACCAACTCTCTGTGCACCTCTGCTCTGGTGCATTTTATCACTGCAAGGACAGGGAGGCTGAGCCTGAGGACACCAGGTAACACACACCATGCCAAAAGAGCCGATATCGACGAAAGAGCTTCTCAAAGCTCAGCAAGACCAGGAACAATGACAGCAAAGATACAGGCAGCGGCTTCACTAAGGGACAGCTAGAGCACAGAGGCTGCTGTGGGAAGGAGACAACCCACTGCCAAATCTCTCATTGTCCTGAAGCAGAGCGATAGGATCGGCTTGGTGCAGCAGGACAAAGGCACCGGGGTGAAGAGGAGACGAACACACACAGACAGGAACACACGTGCAGAGGCCGATAACATGTTGCAAGATCATGTTTAATGAGAAAGCATCAGATCATACAGAGGCAGAATCACACAGCACAGATTACAAATTGCCTACAGCCTGTGATTTGGTGCACGGTGTTTCATGTAATGGCTGATGTTACTTCCCTATTGCAGCTCTGCCTTGATACTCAGCCCTGATCTCCGCAAGACACAAGCTGCAGAAACAGAGCAAAGACCGCTTGACCCCACAACACTTTTTTTGTACACCACTAGCCAGAGAAAGAGCCTACAAAGGGATGTAAAATGGATGCGACACCCTTTACATTGCCACAATGATACCTACATGTGACTAATTAGTGGTACAGTCCAATAGCATCAAGAACAGAACACTTAGAAAGACAGAAAGGCATTAGAAAAAGAAAATCAGGAAGGGTAATGTGAGAAGGATGTAAATGGATTATTTTTTTTTTTTTCAGAAGATCTGAGCAGCTACAGATGCATTTAATGGCAGCCCCAAATGCTCAGCCTTTCTAAATGCTGTGCCCTGGAGCTCAGCCATGTATCTACATCCTGGACATTTCTCTTTCAGCAGCAGCTCTCACAAGGCTTAGCATGGTCTGCAGACTCCAACTGGGTAACCCTGTCGCCATCTGGCACCACCATACACCTGTGAGCCCCCAGGAGCACGGACACCAGTAAAGCCAGTTCCAACTTCAGGGGCTCCTGCAGATCCCACGACGCTCTGCTGCGGGAAGGTGCTGAGGATGGGTCCAGGGATGGTCACAACCACCGGCGGAGGGTAGATCACCACTCTGGAGTCGGGACACTGCCGAACACAGGGCTCGTTGCAGCTGTCAGCAATGGGCTGTGGCACTGCCACCCCGCACGGGGAGGTGCTGCCCTCAGTGCACGGGCTTAGAGAGTGCACCATTTCCCAGGGATGGTTAATCTGAAGAGCAAGGGGATAGTACAAAGATAAGGCACAGATTCTTACAAGTTTCATGATCAAACATTATAATAGACTATCAGCAGGCTAGAGGGAATGGCAGACTTTTCATAACTCAGTTCTTAGAAGACACCTAGAAATCTTGTATTGAACACAATAACATCTGGAAATCACTTTTCATGAAAAAATTAATTGGACCTGATCTTCCAGATCTGCATCTACCAAAGCCAATAGCTGAACAGTCAGAAATTTATTGATTTACATCAAGAGACCCTCAGAACAATATTCAAGAACATCTGCGCAGGATTCACCCGGACTTAAAACTGCAAAGAAAAGCTTCATTAGGAAGAGGAATTCAGATGAAACTTACCTACTTCACAAGAGATATAAGACAAGAGAAATGAGTGTGCAAGATCTGATGCTGAGTGCTTTTATACCCACCCCTAGACTGCCCAAAGCATGAATCACCTACATACATAACAGCCTAATCAATTACTAAACACAGTTCTTTCAAGACTTAGCTTTGTTAAATGAATGTCAGTTGTTTCAAATAAATCACTTTGTAATTATTAGTTTGTCCTTCTATCCTGTATGACCTGTACTTTACTGTCTTCCAGTGTCTACTATTTCAAAGCTTTGTGTAGAGGGGATACTCCACCTTCACGTGTTAGACAAAGACAAAATGTTTATATGGTTCGTGCTTGATGTCCTCCATGAGTGGACTTGTTCCTGCACAAGTGGTAAACAGAGATCAAATTGAGGGGTAACCTGGGTTCTTGGCCCAGGGGTAGCCAGATTCATGGTTCTGCAATGAAATTAGGCTAATACAAAATCTGATCAAAGCTCTGGCACAGCACAGAAATCCTGAATTTTATAAAGTCAGTGCAGCTCTTCTAATTAGACACAAAGAACACGCTTCTTTAAACATGCAAGATTTAACAATAAAAAAGGGAAAAAAGGATAAGGCTGTACTTTATACAAAATTAGATGTCTCATACTGTGAAGCTATAAATCATGACCTGATTAGGGGAATGGCAAAAAGACACTACATAGGGTGTGGATTATGCAAGACTTCATCAGGCATTTTTTCCAGTGAGTCGCTTCTTCAATAAAAGGGCACCTAAAGCCATTATAATAATGACAATACATGTTGCACACACACAACAATGAGTGGAAGATGCATTTTGGAATCTCAGTTGCTGATGAGTTGCAACTGCCAGTGTGGGGTTATCATCTGTGATAAACAGCAGCATCGGGAGGAGGCTTTGCGACACTCAGCAGAGTCAGCAGCAGATGCCAAAGATGATGATGGCTCATGCCATACAGACACTCCTGCCAGGCCAGCGAGGGGAGCAACTTGCTTATTCCGATTTACACTTAGTTTGACTTAAAAACAAAGATATTCTACTTCTGCAGTAATAGAGAGGACTTGTTTGGGCTGTTCTATTGTATTAAACCTCACCTCAAAGCCCTTTCTCCCAGCAGCAGCATGTTCTTCCAAGGAAAAGCGCTCCTTTGGTGCAGTTAGAGGTGGCTGTAGTAACACTGCAGAACAAAGTTCCCCACTTTCGAGGGATCCCAAGGAAAACCCCTTATGTATCAAATTGGCAGCAAAGTGACTTTGAAGGGCAGGACTAGACCCCATTGCATTATACGCCACTTGGGATTAGAAACCTCAATCAAGATTTCCACACCAGTGGGAAATGTCCTGGATGCTTTCCTAATTCAACTGCATACTGAGCTTTATCTTCATAGTGTCATAATATCTGAGGATGACAGAAGACACTTTAATTCCTTTGGAAAATTGGCTGTACCTCTTCTGTAATTGAGGGTAACCATGAGAATTGCATCATATGTCTTTACCTCAGCTTACATTGGGTAGTGATTTATCCCCCAAGTAATTCCTCAGAAACATTGGAATTAAATACCTAATTACTATTTTCATGTTAGCCAACTGACAATAAAACTAAATAAGTCTTATTCTAGAAATGTGTTAATAATTTTGTCTTAAACTCAAGATCTTCTATCCAACGTGAGAGGAATTTGTTTATTGCTGGGATTTGTTTCCTTCTCTGCTGCAGACTGCCTGGGGTTAATGTCATTGCAGGGTCCATTTTTCTGAACATAAAAGCTAACAACACTGACAGTAGGCATGCCAATGCTTTCTGAAAGCGTTGTAAAAGCTCATTACTGTTCTACACAATTGGTGTTGTCATATGGATTATTTTGTTTAACAAGAGTGTTACAACTGCCAGCTCAAGCACTACCAAAGACGACAAGGAAATAAAAGCGATGAGTCAACTGATGAACCACAGCCAAGACATACCAGCTAGAGAGTACATCCATAAGGAAGTAACGCAGCAAAACAGTGCATGTGTCAACTCTATTCACTAAAGAAGCTTAAGAATGAAATTTCAGCCCCTTAAAAACTGAAGATACAAAACAAATATATTTATCAACTGGTTCCAAGACTTCTCATTGCCCCATGTGACAGCTCATGTGTTAGCATTAACCCACAAGCCATAAAATCACCAAGAAGGTTAAGAACCAAAGAAGAAACACCCATTTTTCTATTGCCAAAGGTTATTACCCAGCAGCTGAGGTTCCCACTGTGCTATGAGCTATGCAGTATTTATAACATACAAACTTATATTTACTAGTTATGTAAAATCAGGGAGACAAAGCACTAAAATCGGCTGGCCTTCTTTTAAAGAGATTCTCCAAGATGGAAAAAAACAACAAGAACATTGAATTTTATTGAACCAGAGTCATGACTCCTGGCATGACCTGGATCACAGCTTATTCTTACCTCACACCTCAGCTTTGCTTTGCTGATAAATTGAGATGATCCTTCCAGGTACCATGCTTGTACAAACCTACACTTACCCATACATAAAACAAGAATAGTGCCGATCAAGGCTATTAAATAGCATCTACATGATGGGACCTCTTAATGCCCCTCAGAAATGCTCATTAATGTTTTACATGAGCAAAGCTCTTCAAGCTGGGCTCCATTATAACAAACGTCAGCACATATCCAATTCAAAGCATGCGTCTCAAGATGTCAAAGGCTACTAATTACCGCACGTGTAGGAAAAGGACAAGGACAAGGCACATGTACAGGCATCACGGGCACAGCTGGGGTCTGGCCACAAACCAGCAGCCATTGGGATGGTCATGGCATGAGTTAATGGGGTCATGAGAAAAACACTCCCCTCTTTGCTACCACTGGGATGCCATAATCTAATCCAGACTGGTAATTCCTTGTTTCTCACCCAAGGAACCCAACCAGATATCACAAACACAATCGTTAATCAGACCTGATCAAATCAGACAGGGTGTCTGTAGGACCACAGCTGTCTGTACAAAGCTCTGCCCCCGTAGCCAGCTTTTAAATCCTTGACAAAATCATGATTCCTTGCAAGCTCAGCTATGACAGTTTCCAAGCTTTAAGAGGAGAGGGATAGATTTCTTTATGTAACTAAAGATGCCAGTGGAACAAAAGGCGGCTTTTACTTCTCCCACAAAGGTTTAAAATGGAAAGAACCTGCAGGGTGTGAGGTGCTTTTCATGGTATTTGGGGATAACAACACATGAATAATCACAAGTGAGTAAAATAATTGCAGCCAATGAAAAGGTTACATACGAACAAAATCTCCCCTGTATTAATTTGGGATTTGATCCACAGTGGCTCAGGTTTTCCACAGTCTAAAAGACCTTATAAAAACACACATTTCCAAGCTTTCGATCCAGTTCTTTCTCTCCGCTGTGAGCTCGGTAAGTTATTTGCCTGTTTCTATTTCTAACCAGCAAAATATACTTTTGTTGAAACTTTGAACTTGAATCTAGATCCTGCAGAAATACTCTGACACTGAAAATTAAGGGGGTTGTTCCTTTTAAAAGATCTTCGGTATTGTTTTTCAAAGACAGACAGATATAGGTTTTTGAAGTTGTGCCTGAGATTTGCAGAATCTCACCCAATTTGGGATGGGATGTTTCCACTTTGATCTGGCCATTTAGGTACCTATATCTTTAACTGGCTTTGAAAAAAAAAAATGAATTTCAGATATCTCTTATATTAAAGGCCACTTATTTTAGTAGTTCAAGTAACTATTTCTGTTGACAGATGACCTTTTCCAGCCTAACCAGACACTGATGTAGATTACTTCTATAATACTACAGAGGTTAATTTTTATCTGGAACAATTTTTATGTATATTTTCTGGGAGCTCTTTAGAAGAGCTAATATTACCTACTCGCTTTCAAATCCTGACCCAATCCTGGCTGGTGTTTCTCCTGCATCTGTAGTTCAGTATCAGCTGAGATCTTTGTAAAGAAATCGTGTTGATCTAGAGTAACTGGGACCTGACCCTTAAGAGCTTGTTCTTCAAGTAATCCTGTATATCTGCAAAAGCAACTGCCACCAACTTGCAAAGTACAGACGCCCAAGTGTCATTTGCTAAAGCTGAGCAAAGCTGATTTGCAGTCAGATTTCAGATTTTAATTAGGAAATCCAAGCTCTCAGCACTTCTCCGTGCTCAATCACATCTTTGGAATGGACACTTCATGTCTTCCAAGTACAGCAGAGACAGCTCTGGCATCCCACAGCTGGGCAGTGGCTCCTGCCAGCAGCTGGAAGGCATCCTGCACCCTTCAGGCAGCAAGCTCAAACAGCAGAAAGGCAACTTGTCAGATACAAGCAGTGATCTGCAGGGAGTTTATTTACCTATCTCCCCTACTTTGTTCTTAGGTTCATCTCCATCCCAGAAAAATGGCTTATTATGGGTATCAATACAAGCAGCAGTGCTATATCCCCAACGGAGCGAAGTGTGCCACACCAGTCCCCAGGCAGTGCCACAACCCCAGCGCAGTGAAATCCGTGTCGTACACACCGTGCGCTTCCAAAGGCACCAAGCTGTGCACAGTGAGGAAGACCCTGCAGAGCAGCCCCAAGTGCTCCACACCGTGTTTGCCCCGCTGTGTTGAGACACGGATTGCGGAAGGTCCCTCTTCCTCCTGTATCCCCAGGGCTCCTGCTCCGTGCACCCTGGCGTTCCCTCAGCCCCACGTGCAGGGCAGGGGACATCTCTGCATGCCACACTGCATCCAGCCGGGCATTACGAGGTGCCCTCAGCTCTGCGCTCCAGCTCATGTGTACCATCACAGCTCATATCCTTGTTCATACCAGTGGTCCAACAGCTACCAGTACAACTATGGGCCACAATGAGCTCCAGGGAGGTGCCCACAGAGCAACTAGGTGATGAAGAGCAAGATGCACACCTAGAGCTGAGTTCACAGCTTTCAGAAGCACCACTCTTGCTGCAATCACTGGGGTTTGTGGACGAAACCTTTACAAACCAGCCCTTATTTTATCCTCTTTGTGTTTTACTTTGTGTTGGATTTGGAAGTCTCACAGCTTTGTACCTACAGTCTCCTATCATCCACAGTGGGCTCAGATCCCCACTGCATGAAGAGTTTTTCCATGACTACCAGTGTAAAGGATGTGTGAGTTTTACCGTGGGCACAATCACTCACATGGATAACACTGCATCATCCAAGTAGCACCAGCAAGTCCAGTGCCAACAAAAACCAGGCTCTTCCATGCTCGTATTGCCAAGAATAAACATCTCTCTCCTTTCAACTTTATTCCAGAGGAGATTTTGTAAAAGAAACTGTGTTTTAGTTCTGTGTGCTGTTCTGTTGCAACCGAAAGAAATAAAACCAAAAAACCCAGCAAAATGGTGGAAAACAGGACTTGACTTCCAAGTCAAGGAGGTCTTTGTGAAGCAACTCACTCTGGAAGCAGACACTGCTTGAAAGCCCACCTCTGATGTACCAGCTGGAAGCCAGAGAGTACCTGCTTTACAGTCTGCATTTCTTTGTTCTCTGTGGTATGTAACCAATCTCACATAATAAACCTTCTACTGCATCAAGCTGCCTGCTTTCTATTTGGTTTTTCCCTCCGTTCCCATTCACACTTCCCTCGGAGCTGAAAATCCCCAGTTGTACAGCAGCCACGGAAAGACAAGCTCCGCTTCCATCCGTGCTGGTTACAAATACTCAGCTCCCCACAGTGGCTCTCAAAGCAACTTACAGGAAAGCTGAGGCAGCTGTAGGATGACTAACACAGTGAATCAACCGGCTACCAGCAAATGCTGGAGGTGTCAGGGCAGCGCTCTAACCCTTAGACCACACTGCTGTGTGCGGTAGGACACTAAGCTGTTCACAAATTGAGGTGTTACGACTCCATCCACCAATAAATTGGCCCCAAATCATTCCTTGTATGTAAGCTGTCCCCAGCAATTCCAGTGCTCCATCATGTGGCCAACAGATTCGGGGAGCACACGGAAGCAAGGCAAACCCCAGGCAGGCACACGCTCCTTCACAACACAGGATGCTATCAAGGACCCACAGTGCCACAAACACCCAGCCAGAATAACGCATCAGAGCAAGGCACGGTGGAAATTATTAATTTACAGCAATTTTTTTTTCTACCAGCCATGACACAAGTTGAAACGGAGACTCCCAAATGACGTTTCACTTGTTAAGTTAGGCAGGATACAGGACTCCAAATTCAGTTTGATTCACACAGCAAGGAAGCATCTTTTAATAGAATAAAAGGTTTGAAGCTGAAAATAAAGCAAGCAGACTGTCTTGGAGCCAACAAAAATAAAAGTCAGAGACAGCAGTTCTGAAGCAGCACAACTTCCCTGGAGTCAGCAGAGGTGAGGATGACTTACACCTGCTCCCGACCTGCCTACTAGGAGAGAGGCAATAAAGTTGTGCTCTCCACCAGGCAGCCGAAGGGCTCGCCTCTAATGTGGTCACATTCAAAGGAGGATGAAGCTGCTGGGCGATACCCAGCAAGGGGAGCGCTCTCCCAGCCCCTCTCCTGGCTGCTGTCCTACAGCCTGCGAACGCGGCACATCAGCAGATTGAGGTTGCAGCAGCAACATGAATAAAGGAACCTTTCTGCATCTCTCTTAATATTTTTTCTCCCACACCCTTGTTCTACACCCAGGCTTTAAGAGGTCCTAGACGGTCCCAGGTTTCAGTACTATGTGTTCATCCAAGAGCTCACTGTCTCAGCTCATCGTCCTCTCTACATCACTCGTCTGAAAACTGAAAACAATTCCCATTTGCCCAGCTCTGCTGAGCTCCACCTCCTCTGGAGAAGTGTACTGCACTGAAAGTGCCTGTGATTTATATTTAAATGTGTCTGCGCCACACAGCTGTCTGCGCTTTCAACAAGCTGGGCAGCTCCTGCCACATTTTTATTATTCCTAATTAAAAATACAAAGGGTAAGAAATTAGGAAGGCATTTCAGGTGTCTCTGCCATTCAGAAACCTCTTTCAGAGCTGTCTGCAGGGGCAGGCAGATGCACCAGTGTGGCATCTGCAATCACAGACTGGTTTAGCTCTGCCCTCCTGGGGACATTACCAGCTTACACCATTCCTGGCTTTTACGTGCAACCCAGGCATCAAACAGAATACTACAAACTCAGGCTTTAACTCCTTGAATAACCACAGAAACAACCAGCAGAGAAAAGAGCCAGAGCAGCCTCGAGACTATTCCAGCTAGAGATAAAAGCAGTGAAGCACACTACCAGCACACAGGTTAAAACCCTCTGAAATCATTTCTCACTCCAGCTCTTGATATGGGAATTAACTACGTGTGGTAGTCTCACAGCAGGGCTGCAGAGCAGAACCAGCTCCAAACTTGCAGGCTCTTCTTCATCAGCAAATCTTTTGCTTGGAGAAATCTTCCCCTTGCTAAGAAAAGCAATCCTGGGTGGGTATTCCCAGAGAAGCAGCTTGCAGGTAAATAAGATGATGCAAGTACAAAGCCCTTTCTAGAAAAAGAGTCAAAGTAGAATTTTCTCCATTGTTCAGCTGGCACAATTACTAGCTCTTCCCCAATCCACTTGAGGAACAGAGAAGTAGGAACAAGCTTTCCGCTTTATTCAGAGAAAGCTTTACTAATCTTAAATTTCAGGCATCTCTGCCAACTTTATAACACCAGCTCAAATAAAGCACCCTACTAGCAACTGACCCTTCCACCAACAGCCCCCTCAAAAGACCTCCTGCACCAGAAAAGAGGAAAAGCTCAAGAGGGGCGGTTATATTTGGTGGGTGCCTGGATCATTGGCGAACAAGCACGGGGCAGCTGAGGGCAACCTGGCTCCAGCTGGGTTTGGGATGTCAGTACGTAGGTGGGGAGTGCTAGAGAAACACCATTTGGTAATGTTAAATTTACTTCTTGCAGGGCTTTTCTTTTGCGGATAGAGACTTTGTGTGAGTCTCCCTTTTTGGTTGTTGAAGGGAGAGTTGGGGTCTGGCTTTAGTAGCTTATTGAGCAAGTAAGATAACACAAATAGGATAAATAGGCCCTGTCAAATCTTTGATGCACTGGGTTTGGGCAGAGTTCTGTTGCTAGTTTCTCTCTAGCATAGAAGCCTGTTCACAACTTCCACTACTTCAGAAGTTGTTTGAAAATCTAAAGCTAAATCTTAATGTGGGGTCTTTTCTGCCCAACATTTTCAGAAAATCAGAGCATCGTCGAAGCTGAGTTAACTGCAGATTTTGGGGGTTTTTTTCCTATTGCAATGTATATGTTTAAAAAAAAAAAGGAAGGTTTTTTGAGCAGGGCTTCTGGGCTTTGAAAGACAACTATTGGTTTTGCTAGGTTTGGGAGAAATGGTAAAAGGTGACTGAGAACAGCTTTCAGGGAAAGTCTCCTCATGTGTTCATGCAGTGCTTTTAAATGACTAATCACTCCAGCAGGTGTGGGAACTTCTTAACTCTGGGGGACAGGAGAGGTTCTGCTTTTTGAGAAAAGTGATGTAAAGCTTTCTTCAAAGCAAAGACAAGGAGCTAGGTGGTCCTAGAGCACCATCCTGTGGCAGTGCAGGTGCTGGGCTGGAGGAATGTGGTCCCTCCTGAC
>NW_010098539.1:10949-20611 GCF_000699245.1 Pterocles gutturalis
GCTGGTTGTAATTAGCTGATGCAGAACCAGAGCTCAGCTGATCCCCAGCCCAGATACTACTGTGGATAGAAGCCAGTGAAGAGTGAGACAGGCAGATGAGCTACTTGCACAACACCAGTGGAAGGTCTGGTGCTCTCCAAGGACCCCTGTAAGGCTCAGCCCCAGACCTGTATCTATAAAAGAGGAAGAGTTTCACCTGCAGCTTTTTCAGTTTTCCTTCTCCTTTTTGAAGGGAGAATTCGAGGTGTTGCATAAGGTGTTTTGGGCAGTTAAAGAATGAATGTGGGCGTGGGAAGGCATAGCAGAACAGGAATGGTGCGCCTCGCTGTTGAAATTGCAAGTTGCTGCGCTGATGACAAACTTCTGGTTGCAAAGTCAGTGATAAAGTGATGCAACACCTGCCAGCAGTGGAGATGTAGAAAAGCAGGTGTGCGATGCTAGGGACTCTTAGGTGGGTGGTACTGGCTTGCCTATGACTAAGTGAGGTGGTGGAGAAATTGGTCAGCTTTAAAAGGAAAGCAGTGGTAAACCTGTTAAATGTTAATATGAGACTGCTGTGAAAAGCAAAGGGTTTCAGCTTCAAAAGCCAAATGCTACATCTCCCTCAGCTGTGGAGGTCACAGACCTTGCAAAATCCCTGATCCAAATGTGCCAACTCCTTTCCCCTCCTGAGGAACCAGCTATTTGGCTGGGAATTTATAAAAGGCTGTCGACAGCATCAGTTTATCTGTGTGTCTTCCTTATCATTACCCTGCTCATATCCAGCAGCAGCTGGAGCCTTTGAAAGGAGAAAATCCTGTTTCCTCGCTGCACTTGGTTGTGTGTATCGAGCCTTTTCACTACAGGAAGAAATAAGGTCTTCTGCTGTCTGAAGAGACTGCATTTCTCCCTCTCCACCCCCTTTAGCTTTCTCTGGGTGCTGTTGATAGGGTGAGGTTGAGAACAGTGTAAGTAACTAAGAAGGTTAGTAAAGGGGAAATTCTCTATGTTCCTTAAAAATCATCATGTCCTGGAGCCATGAGGCTTCCTCCTGCTCCAAAGTTGTCGACTTAAGACCACTGTTGGTTCTGGTGGACCCTGTGTCCCATTTCAGGGCAGCTGCATGGTCAGTAAATGTCCAAATGCTGCCATGAGCTGGGGTCATTGGAAGGGGTCCTCTGTGTCGGTGGCATTCCTTATTCCAACCATCCTCACCTTACTGTCAGACTAGCTAATCCTGATTCAGTCTAAAAGCTGTCTTGTGAAGCCTGTGGGGAGTTCCCAGGCAAGTAAATTAACTGTCGGATATGACCACTGATGATAATGAATGGAGCAATTAAGACTTTCCATTTGATGACTGTAATTTTAATGGGCTGGCACAAACCGGCTGAATAACATGGGAAGGAAGCTGCATCAGTGTCATGGGTAAAAACTGGGCAGATGACCCACTAAAAAGCTGGGTGGATCACAAAAATAGGAAGCTATGCAGTTAGACTTGCCAGGTAATGAGCAGCTCCAGCTTCCTTCCCAAGGAGTTTGTCCTGCGCACAGCCATTGTCACCATGGGTCCACACTGGATACGAAAATGAGGTTGGCCATGACGCATTTTGAGTATTGCTGATGCCTAGGTGACAAATGACATGTTCTTCCAGCAAGCTCTCCTGGCATCTCAGAAATGCTCCTAATCCCCGTTGAAGGGGAGAGAATGAGAAAAATTCCCCCTGCTGAAGAGGTTCTGCTGGGGAACGAGGTGCTGAGACAGTGGCCATCACCTTGACACCAACCCAGTCTCCTCTGTCACATGACCCCATGGGATGCTGTGCGCAGGCTCTGTAAAACTCCTAGGTGTGGGAATAAAGGTTTTGGGGCAAAGAAGGATAAAATAAAAGCTTGCTCCAACATTTAGTGCTGCAGATAATCAAACAAGACAACATCATCAGGAATAGCTTCATCAAAGCCAAAAGACCCATGAACGTCCCGTCACATGTCCCATTTCCAAAAACGTGGATATCTCTGAGCCACAGCCCTGAGCTGAATGGATTGGTCATCTCCAGCCTGAATGTCCCATAGATGCCTGGCAAACCATATTTTCCCTTATCGTCAGGGCAGGAAGTCTGGCTCAGGAGGTGATATCTGTGGGTTCAGCCACCCCGCAGGACTCCAGAGTGGACGTGGACGGGTGGTCCCCTCAGTATCTTATTCCCCATCTGTAAACAGAAGGAAATGGTCTTCTCCCATTAAATAAGGTGGTGATGGTCTTGGGGTTCTCTCTGGTCACTAACGTGGGAAGTCCAGTCCCAGAGATAATGGGCTCATTTGGCTGGAACCGGAATTATACAAATAATGAGGGCCAAAGATTGGCATTTGAAGGAAGGTAGTGGTTTGTAACTGGGGGTTTTAGGTTGCGTTATGCCCAGGCTCTGCTGGGTGCTGTGCATATACAAGCGAACCAAGAACAAGCATTCAGAAACTGGATTATTCCTGTGTGCAGGCTCTCACGCAGGATACGCTGTTGCTTTGCTTGTCGCTCTTCACCATGAAGCTCGTGCCTGGGTCCATCACACCCCATGGCTGCTGGTAGCAGAGCCGTGGAGGGGAAGGGCACAGCACCGCGGCACCTTTCATCATATTCCCCTTCATCCTCCAACCTTTGCTGCATTACAAAATCTCCCAGTGATGAGACTGTGGGTGTGATAGGAGATCTGCATATCTGGTGCGGCAGGGCTGTTGCTCAATTTTGACATATCCTCCTTTTTGCTTTATCTATCAGTTGCTATCTTACTTGGTAAGACTTCTCTCTAGGTTGAGGTATGCAAGAGCAAGCAGAAAAGTCTTGTATTCTTTTTTTCAAAATGTTACTGCACTTCTTCAGACATTTCAGTTATTTAAGAGTAGTCATTTCTGTTTGCCCATGCTACCATTTCTTATCATGTTCAGCAAACATTGGTTGAAAAAAAAGTTAAATAACCAAAACAGTATTTTCCCCTCTTCTGTTTGATCACATTTATCCTGTGATCTAAGTTTGATACAGGTATGAGACAAGGTATACCACTTCCATATATAACCTAGAGAGCTAAAAACCATTTGAGGTTGTTAAAAAAACCCATTTTGAGGTGATTTGTTACCCAACAGACTCCTGGTGCAGTGTAGCATCCAAACATGCCCAACACCAAATTGTGTCAGGTATTGAACAGAGCAGTTGAAGACATTTTGATCTCAAGGACGTTTCTTTGATGTAGCCTCTGTGACACGCTGTGGTTTAAAGGCGGACAAAGCTGTGTTGGCATGAGCTTTGCTTCAAGCCATCGCAAAGCCGTAGCGTTGGGCTGGTGTTGCTGCTACAGGTAGGGCAGGGTCAAGTCATATTATTTCATATCTCCTAAATTCCCATTGTAGTACCGATAATTTCCCGATGAGCTTTGAAAGAATGAGGAACCAAGATGAGAGAATGCAGAAAATCAAAAACAGGGTGTGCTGCTGGCTTTAATGTATGTGGCAAACTGCAGGGACCAGATAAAAGTGAAACCAGGAAAGGAACCCACAGCTGGACAACCAAGTGTTGAACTGCCAAAGTCATTATATTTTAATTATTGAGGAAAGTTTTTCTCGTTGGGGTACACAAACCCCATCATCACTGTGTCCACATTCCTTGGCAGAGAGACACAAAGCATGCCACATGTTGAAAGCAGGAGAAATACTCACAGAAAGAGCCCTAGGCATGATCATAGGTGGTTAAGCATTATAATGAGGGCAAAAGGGCAATTTCTTGGTGGGCATACCTGGGGGAAGAGCTGGCACTGAGGATTGAAAGTTTCGATCCCCAAAATAGAAGCAGAACCCAAAGGGTGGAGGCAGAAACTCTTCCAGATTAAAAATAATCCTTTGCTTCCAGCTCCTGCACCCATCTGACACGAAGGGTTCTGCGGGTAGAGGCAGGCTGTGCCTTGTCTGAAGAGCGTGAAAAGGAAGCAATATTGTGAGAAGGAGAAAAGCGATTTCTGCTCAGCAGAGGTGAATCTGTGTCCTTAGGATGAGGGCACTGACTGCACCAGAGCAGGGGCCACCACCCTGAGCAATGCATGGCATCAATCCTGGCCACCACTGGGGACTGTCAGCCATCAGCGACACACATTGGCACCCGCTCCCGGGGTGTCTGTCATACCCAGTAGCAAGTCTTGCATCATCGAGCCATCGGGCAGGCTGCCTGGCCGGGGAGAGTGGGTAGGTCTTGCTTTGGTGGCAATGAGATGAAGAAGAGATGAATCTCTTCTGAATATTCCCCATGAACCGCTGCCCTTCTCTAGGACCACCGAGCCCACTCCCTAAAGGCTCAGAGCAGATGGGGGCGCAAAAGAGTGTCCAGGGTCAAAACCATAACAAGGAGACGTCATGTTCCCATGGCCCTGAGCGCTGCCCAGGGTGTGCCGTGCTCCGTGTCCACCTTGCCTGCACAAGGTTGCCTACGAATCCCACAGTGCCTCGATGTATGTCATAGGGGGATGCTGGACATCACAAGTGTTCTGTGACTTAGACCATTTTATTAAATGTTTTGCCATCTTTACCTACCGAGGGAGAAACTAAGCCTTAAGGAGAGATGGTTTGGAACCATCCATAAGGAGAGATGGGGGTTGGAACTAGATGATCTCTAAGGTCCCTTCCAACCCAAACCGTTCTATGATTCTACAGTTTACTTGAGGAACAGAAGATGATCCTCTGTCTCACCAGCCACGTTGCCTTTACCTCACCATCCTTACCCACCAGCCTGTGATGTTCAAAAAGCACAGCTGGAATAGAGAATTAAACAGAAAATAAACCAAGGGCTTCAGAAACTGGCCAGATCTCCCATGGTCGCACCATCACCCATCCTGTCTGCTACCCGTCATCCGGCAGAAGCGTGGCCCTCTCCTACACGCGGGACGGATGTCAGGATCACACCTCTTTCGTCACCCACACAGAGGATATAATCAGGAGGTACCCAGCAGATGCATCATGAGGACACGTATGCCTCTGTGGCAATTATACTCCACCCTACCCACACAGCTTTGGTGGCTACAAAGCGTGCTTCGTTGTGAGTAAAAATATTCAGCACACACAGTGTTCTTTGGGGTCTCTGCACTAAATTGCTTAAAGAAAATATTTCTGAGCCCCAGATGGTGAGGATCTCTGTCTGTGCAATGTGTTTTTCCTTCGTTAAGGAGGGGTCTATCTAGGGATGAGGCGTTAGGCTGAGATTTTGAAGCCTTGGTTTAAGTCCCAGCTTCGAGACTTTCCCAAATCACTCTCCCCTGTGCATAAAATGGGGACGTAACTCTGCTTTGTCTGATTTCCAATCTCTGTTACTGCAACAAAGATCCCTGATCCAAACTCTTAACAGTTTGCTGATATTACCGCTTGCAATGAGCCCTTTAGCAAAGAGGCATCCTGTGCCAGCGCCTCCATGTCGCTCTCACCCATCCATCCAACGAGCCTCATTTACAGCAACCAAACCGAGCTTTGCTATGCCCTGCTCCCCAGCACAAATACCTAATCCCAGGACTAATCTTTTATGTACCAGAGCATGCTAAACCTCTTACTGCCGCATCCTGACTGCCCTTGATCCTAATAGCAGAGATAAACAAGCTGTTCTAGATATGCTAAGTACGTGATACAACCACAGCCCTTAATTTGGTTTTCAGACAAACAGCGAATCCCTTGACATCTATTTTGCCTGCCCTACTTAACCTCCCTGGTCCAGGGACACTATGGAGGGGCTTCGACATTACTTGTGACTGTGTCTCCATCACATCAGGAGTCGTATGATCTCAGCTGGGTGTTTCTAGGTGTAAATATCGCAGTTGTTTCATAGGAAATACTGCACAAAACTCAGTGAAAGACTGGGCTGGAAGGGGAGGCGGTTTTTATTTTATTTAATGTATTTGCCTCTGCCTACTTGGATACTCATCCACATACAAGAAGATGGACATGTACGTTTACCTTGTGCAGTAAATGTAGCAAAATACAATGCAATAAATGATACTCTCTCTGCAAGAGGGGTTTTCCCTATTCTTACATGCTCCTGAGGGGTTTGAAGAGAGCCTTTTGTATATTTTTCTGCCCACTGGACATAAAATTCCTGATTTTTTTTCAAAACTGCTCCTTTTCTGTCACGTTCACTGTCACTATGGTAATGCAGTCAATGTCCAGAGCATCTGAGCATCTCTCACCGCTATTGTGTGTGTAACTACCAGTGAACATGACAATGAAATAGCTCTTGGACTTCCTTTAAAGCTAAAATTATGGAAGCTGGCCACATCCCCTGGCTATGTCAGGCACAACCGAAGAGAAAACACTGGGAAGTACCAATGAAGTGATGACAGTCCACCTCCCTGAGGGCAACGACAGCTCTTCCAGTGCCTGCAGGGCTGTGGATGACTCTCATGATGTGATGGGATGTGGTGGCTGTATTCTTGCAGCACCACTACCTTGCTGCCATAGCTGTCAAGGAGAAAACTGTCCCCCCTGCTCTTGCGCCAAGGTCTCTGCAGGCCAGCATGGTAAAAACAAACAAACAAAAAAGGTCACAGTCCTATCCTAGGTTCTCTTACACCCCTGCAAGTCTACGTGAAGACCACTGCTTCTTTGGCTGTTTGGTTTTCTTTCCTCTGTTTCTCTGTAGGTCAAATCCTCCAAGGTTGTAGATCACCTGGAGCCTCCCAGATTTGGATCACTTCAGCCTCTGCCTCTATAGGCACATGTTGTCTTCTGGGGAGCTTAAACTCATTGGATCGCAGTCCGATGTGTGTCCCTACAGCCCCTGGCAATAACGTGGGTGTCACTAGAAACTTATAATACACTCCTACAAATCCGCCAGTTACAACACGATATAATGATATACCAGAGCCACAGCTGGGTGCTCAGAAACATTTTCTATAATGAGAGATAAATTATCTATATCTATAAAGACAAACGTTCCTCTTTCCCCCGTCACATTTCCTTTCTGGAATGTTAGACCCCTCTGTAGGGTGGATGTGAAAGTAAAACACGTGGTTTTTTTTCTGAAAATACAAGAGCATGCCTGCTTTAACCCGTTTATTCACTCTACTGGTAGTAGGTGGAGCCATCCAAAGACTTTAATACAGCAGAAAACAAAAGAGGTGGTGGAAGGGAGATATCAATCAGAACGACAAGCCCAAGATTATGCCAAGTAGGTGGGTAGTTGTGTTTGGGTTTGGCTAGTAAATAAATCAATCATTGTTTCTTTCCAAGAGGAGGACTAGATACTATATAAAAGTTCTCGCACACTGGGTTTCCTCACTCCATTGACTTCCTTCCACTGGTTCGTGCCGTGGGACACGGTAAGATATTTCCTGCTACTGATGGAAACTAGCTTGGCTGATTAGCATTGCTATGCTAAACTGGAAAAAGCTGGGAGTAAATATGGCTTTGGGGTCTCAGGGTCAAAAAATTCCTCCTTATTTACAGTCAGATTTTTTTCTAATGATTAAGTATGTGGGATTACTTAATCACAGAATAGAGGGAGAGCTCAACAGAAAACATGGTGTCTGGAGCTGCTTTGATTTCTCTGGACCCAGCACCTTGTGGTACTGCTGTATATAGGCAGCTCCTAAATACTATTGGAATATAAATCTTAAGAAAAAGGACAGGAAAAATAAAGAGTTTTTGCAGGTACTTAGCAAAGGGTGGGGAAAAAAGGAATTGAAATACAAAATGAGAGACTATTCTTATTTTCCGGCCTTTCACCTAAATTGGAAAGGGTCCTCTTTTGATCACCTTTTTTTCTTGGAGGAACCCTTTTCACCTCAGGCGTATTTGGACACCTCAGCCCACTGAACTGTAGATCCTTTTCATTAGTAGAGCTGTCTCTTGCCTGCCAAAGAAATATAAATTACTACTGCCAACAGACAAAGATGTGGGCTGTGGAGGGGGTTAAGTACCAACGAAGTGCTCAAACTTCACAGCATCCCTGTAGGTTTCAACCTGGGTTCCTATCAAGTCCTTGCAAGTGGTGACCTGGAGCATTCTGTTGAAGTTTTGTGCAGCTGCTTTTTTGGTTTTGTGTTTTTGGGGTTTTTTTTTTTGCACTTCTTATATCTTTTCCACTGTCTGTTCCTCTCTCTTCTAATTTTTAAGAAGAAATAAAAGAGCCACTGAAGACTGAAGAATTTCAAAGTGCAGTGAAGTTGTTGTTATGCAAATGTTGAGCCATGTCCTTTGTTTCTTGTGTGGCATGGAATATTAATACCTATCCCTAAGCACTACAGCCCTTTCAAAATTCCCAAACCACATTTGGATAAGGGTAATTCTGGTGTACCACAGCCTTGTGTACCTCTTGCAGCGGCATGCCACTCCAACAACCTGCTACAAGAAGGAATTATTAAGGAATGAGTATGGTTGCACCTGCCCTAGAAAAAAAAAAAAAAAAAAAAAAGCAGTTATGTATGGATAGAGGATGCCCAGTAGAAGACCTGATCAAAGGATATGGAATGAGCGTAAAACTTCTGTATTGGATCTGGCTGAGATGGAGCAAGGGTATCATTTTAATTTACAAATTCCTGAGGCTGAAAGTATCCTTTTGCATTAACTATCAGAGGTGGATGGGGGAGACAAAAAGAGAACAGAAGATATTTTACTAAGGTTTGTTTTGTCTTTCTCTTGGAGGACTCCCTGACGCCTGGGACGATGGGTTCCCATCAGCAGAAGGGTGATGGCCAAGGGATCTCTGAGCAGTCCGGTGGATGCCACAGCAGTGGTGGTGGAGGAGGTTCATGCCACGGGGGCGGTGGAGGAGGATCCTGCCACAGTAGTGGTGGAGGAGGATCTATAGGATACCAGAGCCAAGGATCATCCTGCCACGGAGGAGGAGGCAGCAGCGGTGGCGGCGGTGGTGCTATTTACCAGACCCACATATCATCATCGTCCTTTGGAAAAGGAGGAGGTTCAGGCCACCAGAGCCACGGATCCATCAGTGGTGGAGGCGGAGGTGGAGGAGGTGGTGGTGGGTCAGGCCACCAGGGACAAGGACATATCTGCATTATTGGAGGAGGAGGCGGTGGTGGAGGAGGCGGAGGTGGAGGAGGCGGAGGTGGAGGTGGGTCTGGCCACCAGGGACAAGGACCCATCTGCATTGGTGGTGGTGGTGGTGGAGGAGGAGGTGGTTCAGGCCACCAAAGCCAAGGTCCCATCTGCATTGGTGGTGGTGGTAGTAGTGGCGGAGGAGGAGGTGGTTCAGGCCACCAGGGCCAAGGTCCCATCTGCATTGGTGGTGGTGGTAGTAGTGGCGGAGGAGGAGGTGGTTCAGGCCACCAAAGCCAAGGTCCCATCTGCATTGGTGGTGGTGGTAGTAGTGGCGGAGGAGGAGGTGGTTCAGGCCACCAAAGCCAAGGTCCCATCTGCATTGGTGGTGGTGGTAGTAGTGGCGGAGGAGGAGGTGGTTCAGGCCACCAAAGCCAAGGTCCCATCTGCATTGGTGGTGGTGGTAGTAGTGGCGGAGGAGGAGGTGGTTCAGGCCACCAGGGCCAAGGTCCCATCTGCATTGGTGGTGGTGGTAGTAGTAGTGGAGGAGGAGGTGGTTCAGGCCACCAGGGTCAAGGTCCCATCTATATTGGTGGAGGAAGCAGTGGTGGAGGTGGTTCAGGCCACCAGGGCCAAGGTCCCATCTGCATTGGTGGTGGGGGGGGGGGGGG
>NW_010098539.1:20712-24303 GCF_000699245.1 Pterocles gutturalis
AGGAGGTGGTTCAGGTCATCAAGGCCAAGGTCCCATCTGCATTGGAGGTGGTAGCATAGGAGGAGGAGGAGGAGGAGGAGGTGGCTCTGGCCATCAAGGCCAAGGCCCCATCTGCATTGGTGGTGGTGGTGGAGGAGGAGGAGGTGGTGGTTCAGGCCACCAAGGCCAAGGACCCATCTGCATTGGAGGTGGTGGTGGTGGTGGCGGAGGAGGCGGTGGCTCAGGACATCAAAGCCAAGGTCCCATCTGTATTGGTGGAGGGGGTGGTGGAGGAGGAGGAGGTGGCTCCAGCCACCAGGGCCAAGGTCCCATCTGCATTGGTGGAGGTGGTGGTGGAGGAGGAGGTGGTTCAGGCCACCAGGGCCAAGGCTCCATCTGCATTGGAGGAGGCAGCATAGGAGGAGGAGGTGGTGGTGGCTCAGGCCACCAGAGCCAGGGGTCGTCCTCTTTTGGAGGAGGTGGCAGTGGAGGTGGTTCGTCCAGTTCTGGAGGTCTGTCCATTCAACAGCAGACCCAGCCAATCTCCTGGCCACCGCAGACCAAACACAAGTAGCATCTGCAGAAGGGACTCTTGGATCAAGAAAGCCCGCGATACAAACATGCCTCATATTTCTTTCTCTGTTAAATTGAAGAATATTTATGTTACTCCTTTCTCTTCTTCCTTGGAATTTTTCTGTTCAGCCCTCCAGCTGACCAGAGCCTCTGGTGTTATGTATCAACAACTTCTAACCAGGGTTGTTTCATTTGTCTGTTTTCTGCCTCAATTTTCTCGTGCTTGCACAAGACAATAAAACTTGCAGTTCTAGAGAGCTCCCTTGTCTGAGTGGTTGGATTTTGCTTTATACCATGATATTTGTATTATTTCCATTATTATTACAATTTTATTCTGAGCTGATGCTTTTGTAACAAAGCTCCAGAGGACAAATGCCTTGAAACCCACCCGTAGAAGAGATGACATGTTGCTACTCATGACCATGACTTCTGCCCATCAGATAAGGTCCCACAAAGTTAAACACTGCAGCCTCTCTACCTTGTCAAAATGACATGTGCTGCCCAGGGAAGTTCTAAATGGTTTAGGGGAGGAAAGACACAAAAAAATCCTACTCTTTAGTGCAAAGGATTGGAAGGTACTATTAGAGCTGTGAAGCTGAGGGCCTTGCATGTGCATGGTGCAGGAACTCTTGATCCTCACAGCTGCACCGAGCAGCTGTGGAAGAGGAATGAGGGGTCTCTCCAACCCTTGCTCCAGCTCTGAACTCCCAGTGGAGCCAGCGACAGGGGTGGGATTTCAGAAAGCCCCTTCCGAGGGCTGAGATGCTAAGGCTGGAGTAACCAGGGATCTCCTCATTCCCACAGGAATAAAACACTGCTCCGGGTATGAGTCTCCAGAGGGAGTTTCCCAATGGGAAGTGATCTCTTTGATGTGGTATATTCTGGCAATTAGCAGTGAAAGGAAAATAAACCTCTGCCTGAACTGTTCTATGTGAGGCAGATGATAGATGCTTGGAAGTGTCCCAGCAGAGACAGGAATGACCCACACCTGTAGTGGGTAAAAAAGCTTCACTTTTACATGTCCTTCTACCCCCAGGGATGTAAGCATTTTCAAAACATCTCTGGATGAGCTCCTCCAGCCAATGCCGCTGCTGGAACAGCCAAGTTATCGGGGATTTTGTTTTGGGAAGTCATAGGGTGCTAAAACATCAGTGACCAGAAGCAGCACGAACACTGCCCTTGCCTGCAGGGTGCTAAGAGAAAGCTTGGGGTCCAACTTCAAGGAGGTGGGAACGTTGCTGTTGAATGTTTCTGCACCCAGAAATGGCCCAGGACCAAGAAGGTGGTGATACAAGTTTCAGAGGCTCTCAGGGTGACAGCAGGAGCACAGAGCATCCTCAGCTCTTGTTGCTTCTTCAGAAATGTCAGCATCATCTTCCAAACCAGGATGAACTCATCCTTTTCGTTAATATCCATCAAGATACTGATAGACAGGGTGGATGCTGGACCTGGTACCCTCTACCTGCAGCGCTTCAACTCCTCTCTAAAATAGGCATCACCCCTCCTCCCAGAGGCAGTGTGAATCCTGCCTGACCTCTGTACCATCCATAGCGGTGCATTCAAACAAAAATCGTGATCAACACTACACTGGTGGAGTGGGAAAGTCCAGGCACATGAGACTCCTTTCCTGCCCCAGAAACAGTCCTACCCAGCTCAGCCCACTCCATTCCCCTGGACATCTCCATAGTCTGTAACGCACAATAAACACGAGTCTCCACAGCCCCTTCTGCTCTCAATCACCACCCCAGCAGCATCTCCCACCTCGAGCAGAGGGTGCTCGCTGGAGTCCCACAATCCCCTCTTGAAACTCAACCACGGGAGCCGAGCTCACATGCGATATCTGCAGCCAAACTGCAGGTAGCCTAGGAAGTGATGCACGGGAGAAGCACTGGTTGGATTCGATGACTCAGGACAAGTGGGCTGAAGGAGTATGGTGTGTTTAGTAAATAAACCTATCACCATTCCTTTGGATGCCTCACTTCCACTTGGGAAAATGAGAAACGGTATAAAGGTTGCTGCATCTCACAGTGCTTCATTCGCTCACCTTCGCTCTGTCGTACGTGTTGTCGCAGCCAAGAAGGGTAAGTCCATTTCTGCCGAAGGAAGCAATTCTTCTCTTACTTTCATGCTTGCACAACGTAAATGCTTTGGTAAAGAACACCTGTTGGGTGGTGGCTTGAAGGGCAGGAAGGTTGCTTTGACAAATTCAAACCTCCTGTGGGTGTTAGGAGAAGCAGGATCGTCCCGTGATACTGGGATTCGTGTTTCAACAGTATAGAGATGGAGATGGAATAGCAGTGGGATGAAAGGCTTTAAATGATGCATTGATTGACTTTAGCGAAAAGCTCCATGCATGGCTGGGATCCGTGGAGCACAAAGCACTTAGAGGAAAGAAAGTTCATGGAGTTTGGAGGCTGTCTGCCGATGTCGTTGGGCTGTACACGGGTCCTCCTGGCTGGGGGAAATTCTTGCGGAGGCAGTGGCTGCTCTTGAGTGAAAAACATGCTGTTTCTTGCAGGGTCACTTCTCAAAGATGTGTTCCAGACAGACCTCCGGAGGCTGCCATGAAACGTCCTCCCAGTCCAGCGGGTGCCACAGCGGGGGCTCCTCCTGCCATGGGGGCAGCTCCTCCAGCTACCAGGCCCAGGGCTCCTCCTGCTGTGGGGGCTCAGACTCGGGCAGCTACGGCGGGAGCAGCGGGGGCTCTGGCAAGATCATTGTCATCGGCGGTGGAGGAGGAGGTGGATCCTGCTGCAGTGGGGGATCCTCAGGCTACGGCATGGGCGGAGGATCCAGTGGCGGGTCTTCAGGATCAAAGAGCATAAGTGGAGGCGGAAGCAGTGGGGGATCCTCTAGCTGCTGTGGTGGGGGATCATCAGGCTATGGCATGGGAGGAGGATCCAGTGGTGGTTCTTCAGGTATGAAGATCATAATTGGGGGAGGAAGTAGTGGAGGATCATCTGGATGCTGCGGTGGGGGATCCTCAGGCTATAGCATGGGAGGAGGATCTAGTGGTGGGTATTCAGGATCAAAGAGCAT
>NW_010098540.1:0-593 GCF_000699245.1 Pterocles gutturalis
TGCCACCCCAGCACCCAGAAAACCCCAAACCACCAGCACCTCAAAACCCCCGTACCCCAAAATCCCTGAGAAGCCGACACCCCACACCTTGGCACCCCGAAATTCCCCAAAAGCCTCCCCGAAGTCCATGGCCTGGCTCCCCACGAACAGGTCGTACTTCTCCACGATCTCCTCCTTGGTCAGCTTGCCGTCCTGGGAGAGAGCGCAGACACCAAATCCCATCACTCACCCCACAGCAGCTCCCATTTGCCCTCCCCACCTCCCCCAAACCCCCCCTGGACCCCCCGGGAGGGACGAGGTACCGTCCCCACCTTGTTCTGGGGACCCTGAGCACCCCAATATCTGGCACCCTGACACCCCAGGCCCCCCAATACCTGGCACCCTAATACCCCAATGCCCTGAGCACCCCAATACCCCAACATCCCAGCACCCCGGGCACCCCAGTACCCAGCACCCCAACATCCCAATATACCCCAGCACCGCTGGCACCCCAAAACCCCCCCCAAAGACCCCTCGGGAAATTCATTCACTTAGGGGACACCCCAGAAGGCTCAGCCGGGACCCCCACTCAGGACCCCCCCACTCAGGACACC
>NW_010098541.1:0-37858 GCF_000699245.1 Pterocles gutturalis
CCCACCACAAATTCAAAACAATAAATGCACATTTGAGCACTGAGTACAGCTTTGTCCTTGAAGATAAGTGATACTTCTATGACAGTTTAGCCCACAGTGGCCTTTATTACCCCTGCCAGGCTTCCCTGTCCCATCCCCAGGGCGCTGTCATCCCAGTGCTGTTTCTGACCCCTGATCTCCTTGCTAGGCCTGATCCCAATTTGCTAGATTGCATTCACAGCTTGACCCCAGACCTGTCTCCTAAACATGGACTACTGTTGCTCTGCCATCAACTGAGTGATCGCAGACAACTGAGTGAAAGTTGGCAGAAAGCTCTATACCGTATCTGTTAAAACAGATCCAAACTGAGTTTCCTTCAGATACTTTGGTTCCATAAGAGCTACACATTCACATTGTTGATTCCAGCTTACTTCTCTGACCTGGCCTGTGCTCCTCTGTTACTCCCACCACCCTGTAAGTAGAGCTGCTTGTTTAGTTCTGCCATAATCTCCTCCACATGTTCTACTTCAGTCTCCAGTCTAGGTAATAAACTGCTGGAGCTGACTTCAGGATATCAGTATGCCCATTTAAATATTTTTAAAAGATGTATGGACCCCATCTGCCAAGCAACTTGGTAAAAGAGCTGATTTAAAGTCCAAGTCTCAGCACAGAGCTGCTTCATCTCTCTCCCCACAAAATTGTCTAATAAAATACAGGCAATTACAAGTAGATTTTTTTGATACACTATAGTATTTTCTCCTACTCTCTCCACACCTTTGTCTTTTAATTGCCATTACTAAATTAATCATGTCATTTCCATGCCTTTTGGATACCATCTGAACCCATTAATAAGTCATCACAGAAGTCAGGTACTCTGACTTTGAATATACACAAAGGACAGATCTCTTAGGATGGTACCTTCATTCTCCAGCATACAATCACACTTTAAAACTTTGGACACAAATACAGGGATTATTTTTTCTTAAGGCAGATGGCCACAAATGTCAAGCTAAATATTAACAAAGGACTGTGTTTTTAACATAATTTTTCATTCATTTGGATTGAATTCCACTCCTGCCTTGTAGGTCAAACATAGTCCAGGAGCTACACTACTCTGAGAAGTGGAGCCATTGTTTCTTGCATGGCCTGTAGCCTATACCCTTACACTAAATTTAATCATTTAAATAACTACATGGTAGTTTTCTGCACTTCAGTGAAGCATATAAAACAGAACTTTATTACTTTGTAATCTAATTTGATAGTTCCACAGAAAATAACTGCTGAAGCTTTTTTTTACCCCTCTTTTTCTTACCTCTCACCCTTTTTTCTTTTTGGTCAAAACTACACTACTTGGTTTAACTTGAGATTTTATGGGGGATAGCTAGCTGGACACATATGTTTGGATTTCCTTTAACTGTAACTAAACCTAGAAACTGTGTAGAGTCATACTTGTCAGAAGTGGAAATGTATCTTAATTACTCCCAAGTTAAAAGAAGGTTAAAATTTGGATGTGAAAACCAAGGAACAGCTTCAGCATCTAGGTAAATCCCAGATTTGGTTAATCAGCACTTCTGTATCTAGCACTAGTGATCTTGATAACGTTGTATTCTGTCTCTCTAAAAGGATGATGAAATTGCAGTTGAAAAAGTACACAAGCAGTCGGAGCTTTAAGTCTCACCTGTAACAAAACTGAAGTTGAAGGACTGAGATACTTTACTTTGAAGACATCAAACTCTCTATTCAGATACCATTCTGATACCACTCTATTCAGAATACCATTCCGTGTGAAGGAAGAAACAAGCAGCTCCAAACTCTTCAAGGGCTTAAGGTCTCCAGAACTGCAGAAAACTGGAAAATATCCAAACAGCTCTGTGTGCTGTACCTGGATGGAATACATGCTAATAAAAAACAACATTCTACATATCTTGTACTTGACAATGAGTGATCCTTGAGTCATCTTATGTGGTTTAGCAGCTTCATTTAGCTCAATCTAAGCAGGCCATTTATGAATTACTAATACAGAAACATGAATTCCAGGCAAAATGAAACACAGAGGCGACAAAACCAGCATAAGAATACAGGAGATTATGCAACTGAGAGGAAGCCAAGGCGTGAATCTTGTTATTTCTGGGATTCAACACCAAGGAAAGATCAGCTCATAATATCAATCAGACATAGACACCATCCCAAACAAGGCACAATCAACCATTGACAAAAAAAAATGGAATTTATCCAGCACAGACAGCTACCTAGCCTCATAATAAAACATTTTAGGGTACAATAGTGTTCTGGCAATGCAGATATGAAAAGAACTTTGAACCAGAGACCAAGTGAGAAGCCAAGGAAGCACAGTACCATGAGCTACACACATTAATTGCAAAGACCAAGGTTTTCTTTTCCATCAGAGAAAATAACATCCCTTTTAGGATTGAATGACTGTTAAATTGTCCATCTCACTGGAAAGTAAAAATCCAAAGCAATTAAGAAAAAGTCTCAGGGTGTTTCCATCAAATATAAGTAGTCTTACCAAATCCAACCTTTGTTAAAGAATTAGTATTTTTTCATGTGCTTAAAGATCAAGCTCTTGTAAAAATCTCTACTGAAATTTTCTAAGGTTTTAAAGAAATTATATCTGTGAGACAGGTACAGGTGCAAAATTTTAAAAAAATTATCTTGATTATTGTATCTTGAAACATTACATCCAATCCATCATAATGAATAAAATAACCTGCAAGTTAACAGCATACCAGCAGCATCTTTAAGGAACCAGGCGAAGAATCTACAAACACAGCTGACAAATTGTGTGGCATGTTTCATCAGGATTGCTCATGAATATTTATATCACATATTTAGACTAACGTAAAAGGCCACTGTCAAGTAGAAATCATGAGTCAGATCCCAAGAGCCCACTCAATGTTCCATGCTGCTTTTTCATCTTTGATACTGTTTATTTTGCACCTTTCAGTCATCTTGAAATACAACACTAGGCTCATCTTGCTCTGCCCACAGTACAGATGGCCAGAATCGTCACCTAATATTCAAATTACATTTGGTAGACATGGGATGGATTAGAGGTGATTAGGGCCACCTTTTGCTGCAGTAATTATAATTCTGACATGCTAGAAAAGTCTATTGCTTTTAAAGTAATTTACTGATTTCTCAAACACTTCCACCTTGACTTACCCTGTTTTATAGCATCCACCAAAAATAAAAAAAAGCATATTTCTGTATATTCAGTATAGTGTTGATGTTGCGTGCTGAAGTATGCAAGGTGCTACACAAAAGAGCTCAGGACTTGTGTCATTGCCCCAGAGATACTTAGAAGGAAAGATACTAGTGCAGTAATGCACAGCTGCAGGGAATCCAGCTGGGTAGATTGCAAGTCTGGAGATAACCCCACTGAAGTGATTAAACAAACAATCCCTTTACCCCTACCTAGCCAAAGATAATTCTGGAGTAGAGAAGATGAAAAGTTTAGAGACATATCAACAAGACAAAACTCATCTCTTACTGCTCTAGAGGGAGCAGTAGGGATGCTTAAAGGCACTCCTGTATGGGTACAGAAATCACTGGGAGAACTTCTATTACTACTTCATTCAAAACCTTGCTTATGACAAAAGATCACTATCTGGTTCTCTTTATCTGATGAATAATGCAGTGTCAAGCCACAGGAATATGCAATCACATGATTATATGGAAACTGTTTTAATCAGGACAGCAAACACACTAGCCCCTCTCCATGGAGGGACTCCCTGACATCGTTGTTTCCTGAATTGATAACTGCTGGGTGTCTTTTCATCCTCTGCTTTACTTCCTACGATTATCTTTAAGAAAAGAAGGTTAGCTCCTCTTTTCCCTTCTCCTTTTGGTTACAATGATAGAGGTTAAGTATAGATAAGAAGCACAATGAAAATGGATCTCTCACACATTTGTTATCCTGATATGTCATGCTGTATCCCTTCTCTGTAGTATGCTGACACTCCAGCACAGTAATTGAAATTCTTCACTGTAGACAGCTCGTAACTAATATGGTGATTTTAATTACCTGTTCCTCTGATTATAGCAAAGATGAATATTATTAAACTAGAAAAACTGGCAGCTGCTTGGGCCTGGAGAAAACCTCTGCTTGCTGAATTCAGCACCATCATGGCCACACGGCAATAATGGTCACCATCGTTATAAAAAATGATAAGGAATCAAAGCCCAAATCCAATCAAAGTAACTGCCATGTCTCCCAGGCACTTTCTAGACAAAGTACCTCTGAGCAGTCTCTCTTTAAATGACAGTATATGTTTTACCTCTCCCTGACAAGAGACACTTTCTGCCATTCAGTTTCCCCATGGGATCAGGGAGTAAACAAGTTCAAATGAAACATATATCTGCTCCCGTTATTCCGTGTAATTTGGAAAGCCATGGAGTACCCTTCAGGTGGAGACCAAAACTTAGAAGGTAAAGGAGCTGCTTCGCGACAATCTAAGCCTTGCTGTATGGAAGACAGAAGTCTATCCAGGCATTCCAAAAAGAAATGATAGTGAATAAAAAGATGATAAAGCAACAAAGGAGCAGGAACCTCTCCTTGGACAATGCATCCCATCTAAGCATTTCCCATAAGTTTTGTTATAGGTTGTGCACACTATATTTGTGTTTCACTGATGAAGCACAAAGAGAAGTAGAAAAGATAGTGTTTAGGATAATAGTTGTTCCAATGTGAGAGACTGTGCAAAAATGCCATGTCCCAGACAATTTGCAGCTCCCAGCTCTTCAGAATCACAGTGAAAAGTGTCTGTACTGTCACTTCCGTGTGCCAAAAATGAACACTCATTTGGCTTTCCTAAAAATCTGTAATATACATTATGGTGGCTGAGCCCCAATAGAATTGAAGAAGGACCAAAAGTAAAAAGATGTAGTTACGTGTTTAGGATTCAGTGTTGCTATAAATCTTCCTAACTTACATTGCTTTTCTGAGCAAACTATGAAAATCCAACGTCTGAAATCCAAATGCTGAAGTTCTACTTAATTTCTCACATTTATTTCCTAATAATGACATTGAAGGAAAGCAGCACCCTATGAATCATTTCCAGTGCCAAAAAAAATATGGGAAAACTGTTGGCATTTTCACATTTCATTGCTGTATAATTATGTGAAATGAAATTACAAATGCTTTCATGTAAGGCTCCACAGGGGAGACATTGCATATGGATATATCCAAGACCATCTTCTAAGTTGCTGAACAGCCTTATCGGTTCAAGGAATAGAAATCTTTATTATTTGATTTTGATTCACAAACAGAAATGCAAAGAGATTGTTTTAGTTTGGTTTTTTGATTAGTGTTTTTTACTGTATATAAACTTGAGGCAATTTCTTTCCAAAAATGTTATGAAGAAAGGCAGCTGCCGAAGAAGCAGTGTAGAACAGCTAGAACTTAGAGAGATGCATAAATCTGAGCCAGGTTTGTCATCTAAACTATTTTGCAGAGTTCTATAAAAATACACTAGACAACAGTGAGTTCCATTCTCTGGGCCACTGTAAAGAGGATGCCAAAAATATAATTTTCAATCTTTTTATCTGTGAATGATTTAGTTCCGTGGATTAACAACCCTAGAAAGCAACAGCTTCTGTATACTGTAGAACAAGCACCACCAGCCAAATGCAATGTAGGGCAATCTTTCCCGGCCTGTGAACATGCAGATTCCTACTTAGAGATACCACTACATGTCAATACACAGAATAATCTCTTGGGGCTAATCTAAGCAGTTTTTTTCAGAATACTCAAATGTAAATGATCCATTTGATCCCTCACAGCATTTATATTAATCTAAACAGGTAACACGAAGGGGAAAGGTTGCATAAATCTCAGACACAGACCTGTCTATCATCTTTCAGTCAAAAGCACACTGACACACTAGCATGGGGTATTTTTCTGTATTTCACTATGAAACATGCTGTGTTTCTCTTGGCAAAGGATGTCTTGTACCCATCTGGCAAAACATGAATTACAGAAACATAGCCTAACTCTTGCTATGAATTTAGGACAAGTCAAAGCTACAAAAGTAAATGAAGCTTTCAGATTTCCCCTGGTTGATCTGGTCCCATAGGCTTCAGGGGGTAAGTCGAAGCCCATGTTTACTATAGGGTGGCTTAAACACTACTTGTAAATATTGTGGCACTTTTGAGTTTTAAACAGTTAGTAGAGATGAGTGACTACAGGCAGCAGAATGGAAAAATCATTGCCTCTGAGTCCATGCAGTAAGTAGAAGCCCCCATTTGTTTCTTTAAAACCAAAACTGGCCATAGAATAATGTTTCCATGTTATCTGTGGGTTTTACGGTTTGCAATTAGATCCAAATGTGAAAATCAATTAGTTTAAATGGAGAGAAATTGTGCAGGTTCCCACTGGCTTTTTGATAAGGGTTTAACCAGAAGGAGCTGCCTGCCACAACACATATCTGAGAAGTAACAGCTGACCAGCATCTTCTTCAGTTGTTTCAAGCACGCAAGGGGGCTTGTGTTATGTTTTTAAAGACTTTAAATCCCATAAAAAGAGAGATCTTTTTTCCCTCTATACTACAGAATCACAGAATCTTGGAATAGTTAGGCCTGGAAGGGGCCTTAAAGATCGTCTAGTTCCAACCCCCCTGCCATGGGCTATCTCCCTGGTTATTTCCATAAATGGATATAGCAAAACCTGCTCTTATTTGCCACTAGAGATGGCAGGTTGATTTATACCAGAGAAAGATCTGGCTTTTTACACTAAATTTACCCCTGAGTAACATCACAGACTTCGTAAATATTGTATTAAGGAAAAAATTGGCCTATCACTATACTATATAATTTCCAGTCCAGCTGGAAAACTATGATATTGATGCAAAAGTTAATAGACTATTATTGGCCAGTATGTCCACTTTGGTACATATTTTTAGGTTTAAAAAAGCCCTCCTCATTGAAGAAGTGCAAGGAAATATAGATGTTAAAAATTAAATATTTTTTGTTTGAATCATGTGTATTAGCACTACTGACCAATGACATATAGTCAAACAGCATTTATTACACAGCAATTACGCATCCATAAATGCTTTCAGAGTATTTTGTAGAGGACGTCTGGCTCCTATTTACACTAATACTTTGGACAACAGCAGGGGATGCAACAAAAAAAGGGAACTGGAGCATGCTAGTCAAGTTCTGAACTTCATTGACTAGAATACTCAGGCTAAAACTATATCCGACCCTTATCCCTATACAAATGGAACTACTATGGAATACAGCTTGACAGCCAGTAATCTTTTAAAGAAACAAAACTCAAGCCTAAAATGAAAGAAATACAGAGGCAGTTTACCTATGCATATTTAATAGGATATTTCCTCCAAGTAAGCCCCAAATGACAACAGGATTAAGCCAATTTAAAAAGGATCAGGACTGAGTCTTCACAGCCTAAAATCAATAATTTGGAAGCCCAAAAGAGTTTGTGTATCACAACAGGAAGAGACGTTATGGTGCAGCCAGGATTCAGAGACTGATGCTGTTCAGAAGCTAACCAGTGAGAAATAAACATGGATCATTATTTATATAGGCTGAACTAAATTCCAAAAGTGAAAACTCATCAGAAAAACATTCATAGTCTTGAACAGAAAAAAAAGGTTTGACTCCACAGGTCTTTGCCATTGGGACTTCTACACCCAGATGGACTGCATTCTCTAGGACCAGAGAAGTTAAACTTATTCTCTACTTACTTAACTGGGGCTTTGAAGTAGAAAGAGTTAAATGAGAAGGCTTCCACTTGCTTGTTAAGGGCTGACTCACTTTTTTTCCACAAGAGGATTAAGCTCATAGCTTAATCATGCTGTCCATACAGAAGTCTGAAATAAGGTGAACTTATATATGGATCTTCAATAATTAATGCTTCAGTTTTACCTTTTCTCAGTGAAATAGCTTATGCTTCATTTGAATGTATTACTGCCATTGTTCTTACCCATGTGTTATTTGCACTGTGATTTTCTAGCAGTCTTATTCTCCATGTGCAGGGGCTGTACTTCTGAGAGTTTTAAAAGTCTATTAAAACCAAAACAGTTGGTTACTTTTAATACTAGAGTGTGCCTGTAGGTATAATCTGGAACAAGGTCCAAACCCCTATGAATCATACAAAGAAAAAAACATACAGACTGCTAAAATCCTCCGAACCCATTGAAGCATTATAAAACAAAGCTTTACAACAGCATCTTAATATATGCAACAACTAGCTGAATTTTCTTAATGTTTTGCCTGGAGATTTGGAAACAAACAAACAAAAGAAAACCTACAATTTTGCTTCATTGAGTACCTTTTCCATCTGCAGGTGAGGGGCAGCAAAGTTACCCAGGGAAGCAAGGAGGGGCTCACTGAGTAGAGTCAGAGCAAAACTACACCCTTTTAAAGCACTTGTCTCCCGCAAAAGAAGCCTAAAAGATAGACAGGAGCAAACAAAGCTGTTTCAATGTAAAGAGCTCCATTAAATGCTTGAATGACCCTTACTAATGAATAAAGCTCTCTGTGATGGAGCAGTGAGTCAGTAAAGCAGGTGCTAGGCTGAGGGGCAGACGCTGGAATGCAATTGCCAGTTAGGTTGCCTTTTTTCTCCCTGTTCAAGATAATCACTTCAGTGCCCATAATGCCTCTTTGTAGGAGTTATTGCCACAAATCAAGAGTTTTAAACCCTTTAGCAACAGCTAAAATTGTTCCGTTTGGAGAAAGGATGGAGAACACTGAGGAAACACAAATAGCAGAACAGAGGCAATTTAGTTGTGTTACAGTCTTTGTGAGAAACAAACGGGCTGACCTGGATTAACAAAGCTTTGTCCTTTTCCAGTAGTTTCCATCTGTGCCTCTCAGCATTTGCTTGAGGGAGGGAAGCATTTATTTCCCTTTTGTGTTTGGGGAGCTAAAGAACAACAAATGAAGGCGATTTGTTCAAAGTTGCACAAGTTTCAGAATGAGCTGAATACAAAACCCACAAATCTGTGTTCCCTTCTTCTAAACTCACCAGCACTTGCCGAGTGGTAGCACTAGATAGTAAAGTTTTTTCATACCATATGGACAGTTCAATTAAGAAAAAAACATTGGTTCATTGTTTTAAGGGAAAAAAACCACAAAAACGTGTGAGAAAGGATGTCAAAGAATTTCTATGCTCTCAGTTAAACTAATTGAAACCTTTAACTTCATGTTTATATTTATATGCAGAAGATGGATTTATTTGGGCACTTCTGTTTTGTTTTTTGGGGGGGTTTGTTGCTGGGGGTTTTTTTTTGTGGGGATTTTAATAGTTTAAGTTAAAGAAATGACATATCTTTTCTACTGAATGAAAATGACATGTACTTTTTAATTAAAATCATACCTGAGCCATAAAACTCATCTTTTTTACATCTCCTGCCAAAAAAACTCCTCAGATTTTCATACAAAAAGATTTTTTTTGTATGAAAAACTTAATTCAATTATAAACTTTTTTTTTCAATAGGAAAATTTGCAGCATGAAAACAGCCAGTGACTTGTACCATTTGCTCTTTTGTTTAGATCCATGCTATACGTATGAGAGCTACAGAGTGACATTGAGACTGGTAATCCTCACCATACACCTGATAATTTCAAGAGTTAATTCACCTATTAAAAAACTCACCAGAACATGGCTCCCACTGAAACAAAGCATCCCTCATTCTATTGTGATGTCAATCCTGGTCACAGAGCCAGAGGATCAACAATGCTGAACTCAAAGCCACCGGATTTGTCTGACTTTCAAATACACATATAGAATGTTTTTCCACTGGGTGTGCTAAGGTCCTTATAACCTCTTCCCCAACATGCAGTTTTCTTTTGAAGTCAGTTTAAAGCAAGCTGTTCATAATTTCATATTTTGCTTTCTTAGTCTAAATTCATTTGAATCTGTAAAGAGTAAAATGAAAGATGGAAGTCTCTGGCAACTGCCGGTAACACCATCAAGCAGGATTTAAATTCTGACAGCAGGTTAATCCACTGAGAGTCAATTCATGCTGCTTCTGTTTTGTTTATATTAAAAATGGTTCAACTGGTGCTTCTTGGGGAGAGGAAATAATTTCACTCCTCTAGTACACATTAGGAGAAGAAGTGTAGGATAAGAACTTAGATCCTATCCCAGATCTTCTCTTACAATTTGGGTTAGATAATTTTACCCTGTGTTTCTATTTCTTTATCTCCAAATTGTAAACAGTAAATTGAACTATTTACCTTGCACAGATTTATCAGGATATGGGATGCTTTGAGGAATCCTACTGTAAGAATCTATTATTAAAATACACTTCACCCTACTAAAACCTGTTGAGCATTTATTACTGCAGAAGAGCTTGTACGCATTGGTATAAATTCTCTGTGACATGCACAACCCTACTGTGCCTTATGAGATCACTGTACCTATGTGCTTTCTTGATACCTATCATTGTATCAACAATTCCGTTAACCTGTATAGTTTCTTAAACCACCATTTTCTCATCAGCTGCTATTCCTCTCTTATCTGGCACCTTCCTGTGTGCATAAATGCTAATTACTGGTCTTCTGACTTGGCAGACATTATGGCACATCAGCTTTCCTTTCAAAGCACAAGGCAGCTATTTCATCACAGCTGAAATCTTTGAATGTTCTTAAAAGCAAATAATATCCTTCACCCTTGGAAATGGAGAAAGTATGGCAATGATCAGTGATTCACAGTGTGGGATTTTTAAACACTTCATTTTCATCTTACTTGAAGTATTTTATGCCTTTGAAATAAAAAAGCTAACATGAGATGAATTGCTTTTCTGCCTAACAGCAGTGTCTTGCATTAATGATCAATTACACCTACATCCAAGAACAGACTTGTGCTAAGAAAAGTAATAGGATTTAAACTTGAAATTATACTGAATAGAATTGTAGCACTTTTCCCTCTTTTCACTTATATGAGAAGATCTCGCAACTGGTATGATAATTCTATATTTAACACAAAGCAACATTTCTTAGGTTTACAGTTGGACTTGATGATCTTAAGGGTCTTTTCCAAACTAAACAATTCTATAATTCTATGATTTTTCCCAGAAAAAAACCACGTGGTATTTTTCGAAGCCACAACCAGTTAATTCTTTCTGGGCATCAACTAGGGAACCCAAGAAACTGAGCTTTGGGGCTTCTGGGTTCAGTTTTTCCTCAGATTCATGTCAACTTCCTCATGTCACTTAATCTTTGCCTCTTTTCTCCTCTGCAGAAAGAGGACACTACTTAGTAATCTTTGTCAACACAGTGCTGCAAAGCTTACTTGATAGTATCAGTAAATCATTCTTTGTAAGTGCAAGGCACTCAAAATACTTTGGCCACTAGTTTGCTATTACACAGAAGAAATGTACACTGCACTTCCAGCTATCCTTTAAGATACACAGACTGGAGTGATTTTTCCCCCCACTGAATTACTGAGTGTAATCCAGCCTTAAACACTTTTTGAATAGTGTGTCTGTCTTTCTCTAAACAAAGCTGGAGTCTTTATTTCCTGTTTAATGCAGCAATACTTGTCCCCTGTTCCACAATATTTTGAAAAAAGCTGCAGATAGGTTTCAATTAGAAGATAAGGACACAGAGAAGAATTATAAAAATGAGTAGAGAAGCAGGGGAAAAAAAAAGTTTTTCAGTGCAATTTTAAATTAAATTAAATATATTAACTATTTTATCACAAAAATAATAAAAGTAATTTGATTGTTTCACACAGATTCCTATAGGAAGGTGGTACTTTCTCCTACAGGATTCTTTCAGTCTAATTCAGAAGGACAAACTAAGAAGCAATTCCTGGAAATTAAAACCAACCTACAATTAATAAGGAGCATTTTTAAACGGTGAGGATGAAAAAGAAGCTTCAAACAAACTACCCAAAGAAGTAGCAGATTGCCAATTTCTTGATGAATATTTTTTTGAGTCAATAAACTTCAGTCCACCACAAGGTGCTAGATTTAATACAAGAAAAACTGTGCAAGTCTAATTGGCCCTGATATACACTACGGTAGACTGAATGATCCTTCCTGGCCAAAGAAAACTACGTATACTACTTATCTCCAGAATTATGCATGGATTCAGTGGCAAAATCCTTCCTAAAAACTCATCTAGGAAGACATGGCTCCTTTGTCTTTTCATGAAATTCGTAACTCAAAAAAGCTTTCACAGAGATTTTCACAATGACAGACTGCTTAAATGACTGGATGGTGATACCACAGTTTCTGGAGCATCCCTTGAAAAAAGCTACTTCCTATTTCCATGCCGTGAACTTCATAATGAAGCCCTTACTCAGGCAAAACTCTAGGTGTTCTCATGGAATAAGGCCTGAGTGAGGAAAATGACCCATGGCCCTTCTGTGAACAAATGAACATCTACATTTCTTTCCTGAAATGGCAGGCTGCACTGTATAAACTGGATTAATTATCAGCCAAGTTGACAGCACTGCCTATCATTATAATGAAAATTTTCTGGCAGCCTTAGAGGTTATGATGTCAGGCCACTTCAATAGTCTGAATTTAAGTTTGTATGCCAGGTATCTGCCATGTTGATCATGATTACTACCGTTTAATAAATGAAAATTTAATCAAAGGCTGTTTCTGATAATATATCCACAGGAAAATATTTAGTTCTATTAAGATATTATTGAGACTTTCTTTCTTTAAAAATGCATTATTGCCTTCCTGCTTTGAATCAGGCACTGAAGTTTGGCAGGGAAGCTGGGGGGATTTCTTTTGCAACCAGAGAGGTGGCCTTTATGGACCTTATGAAAACTTCCCATTTAACCAATAGGTCTTTGAAAAACTGCAGCTCTCATGCTCAGCAGGGACATATTTTATCAAACTGAAATTTCCAAAAGCCTCAGCTCTAATGAAAATTTTCCATCCTATGGGAAGCTCTTGTGCTAAGAGTCTCTACACTGTTCACACACACCAACACTGGTTCTTAGTGGGTTTTGAAGAAGGAGTGTTCAGACTACAGACGCGTCAGAATATACAGATGGGTATTTCCATGTGTTTATTCTCCACTACCTTTCTCACCTTTCAGTGATGTGTTCGGAGAGATTTAGATTCTGCTCCTTTTTCCTCTAGTCACTGGTGAAGTAAAATGGTATTTAGAGCCAGAAACATCCAGCATTCTTGAAAGATAAAAAAATCTTAATTTAGAAAATTGTTAACAAATCAAACAGCCTAAAATCTTGATGCTCCCACAGTTAATCACCACTGGAATAAGGAAGAAGAATAGGAGTTTAGGGACACTAGAGGAAATACTGAGGTGTTGAAAAAACAAATATGCCAGCATGTTATTTACCTTCTTTCAAAATGAACCATATTCAGCAGTTACAGGTGACTCCAAATATTGTCTCTGAGAGTGTTTTTCTCCATTATTTTCCTTTCTTTACCCTTCCCTGCTTCTAGGTTTATGTGCTTAAATGGTCAAACCAGAATAGCTTGGCTTCTGAAATCTGATTCTACCTGAGGTTCAGCAATGGAAGTGAAATTATTTTAGTACTCATAAAATGCTTTAATTGCACTCAAAATAGTGTCCCAGGTTCACCACAGACACGCTCCAAGTTTCTGGTACAGAGAGGCAAAGTAAGCATATGTCTTAATCCTGGAAAAGAGGTATAGTAAAATCAGTTCCTTGGGTAATTATTATGGTGGTCAGTCAAAGCAATGGCAGACCCATCTCAGTACAACTCAGACAATTAACATTGTCTGTTTGGAGACAGCACAGTTTAGGTTCAAAGATTCCAGATCCTCACTGATCTTAAGGATCTTTTCCAAACTAAATTATTCTACAATTCTATGATTTTCTTTCATAGAGTGATGTTTGTACAGCTCAACCTAACACCTACAGGAAACAAAATTCAAGTGTTTTCAATGCATCCAAAGGGCAAACACGTAATTCATGTCTGAATTTACTCCTCCCCATTGATGGATAAACATCCTTTCTTCACTTACTAATAGAATTTTCAAGGAAAAATTCAGCCTCAGCATAAACAGGGACAGCACCTATGGAGCTCTGCCTAGCTCTTACATTTTATCCATATAAACAAGGTTTCACCTAAATCTGGCTACTTCTGCCTCAGATCAGTCTCTAACACAGGAATCCCTGAAAAAAAAGGAAATTTCAAAAAGAAATTTCAATGCTAAGAATAATATGTTTTGACTTTTCTACTTTCGGTTACTCAGTAGCTGCTAATCTGTTACAACTCAGATACTACTGAAGACACAGCAAAGTTAGAAGGAAATACAGCATCAGGAGCCAATGGCATGAAACCTGAAGGCAAAAACAAACCAAACGAAAACAAACCTCAAAGAATCAGAAATCCACTAAAGAGCATTTCCATAGGGACCAGAGGATTGTTTCCAATGCCGAATCATCTTGCATGAATCTGGTATTTCTTTATCCAGGAGGAATGAACCGAGATTTTCCCTGACACACACACACATTTTGGATAGCCAATTTGGACACATTTTTAAAAAAAAAAAAACTGAGGCCTTGTCAGTTTAACCAAATACTATTTTGCACCCTCCTGCATTCTATATTTATTAAACAGGTAACTTGTTTTTAATAAATTTCCTGCCGACATGAGGAGTGATGACAAGAAGTATCACTGAAACAAAGAATGGGTGCTGGGTTTTTCATGCATCCATATGCAATTCAGACAGCATTTTCAGAAAACCTCAGCCTTTTTTTCTCCAATTAGCAAGCACACCAAGAGTATTATCTCCATTAAGATTAAAAGGTCTAGTTTGATCGTGAAACTAGATTTTCAAAATAGTATTTTTCTAAAACCAAAACACTCATATGCATGTTTGTGTGAGCAGATGGAAAACACATCTGTTTTAGTTCCATCAATGACCTTATTTTAAAGCAATTAAATATTCCTGCATAGTACATGTGATACAAGCAGTGGAGCTACATGCAAGTGCACTGCAATTGGGAATTAAAACCAGTAATTAATCAACAAGCTCAGTATTTCCATTGCCAAAACTGAGAGATATGAAAGAAGGAAATAATTACTACAGAAAACGAATTTTTTAACCCATTTATATCACAAAAAGACACATTATAACTTTATCATAAATCAATATAACTATATAAGCTTGAATAAATCAATATAAACTTACAAAAATATTTCTTATAGTCTAAATGTTCCAACATCCTATGTAAAAATCTAAGCCTCAGTGGCACAAGCCAGCATATCACAACATTCCAGTCTTTAGGGAAGAACTGGACAGCCACAATTCTCATTATTTTTTTCTATGAGCATTAATTATTCTCTGCGTATATGAAGTGCTCAGGATCTGGTCCTGATAGAGTGCAATCTGTGTGATTATATACTCTTTATAGAACCAAAGCGCTGTCATGTCGACAATAAATCAACTACGCAAAGTCTGAGGGCAGGAGGTGAAATTTTATTCTCTCTGACAATAAGTGTTTAGAAAGCAGCTAATGATATTGCCCAAAAGGTAAACAGGCTAGAAAGAGAGAATCATGCAAGGAAGTAAAATCTTAGACTCTTAGTTTTTAATTTAGTCTTTCTTTCCTGGGCCATTTTCCCCACAATTAACACTATGCAGCATCAAGGACTAGCAATTCTTATTCTCTTGTTCTTATTACAACCTTTATCTCTAGGACTAAAGAGGAATTCAGACAAAGTTTTCAATACATTTAGTGGAGCACAATGCACCCCTTGAGATAATTAATAGCACCACAAGAAATCCTTGTAAAAACACACGCCTGTTTCTCATGCTGAATGTATTTTTCCTGCAGTACACTTTTTGCAAAGAGTATGCTAAGCATTAAATGAGTTTCTGATCACCCAAGGCAAGGTCAGGGAGACCGTCACTGATGTCCCAAGCAGAATAATGGAGCTATCAATAACAGTTAGATCAGGGTTAATAAGTGGAAGATAATGAGGGGGAATGGGAGGTCACATTGAAACACACTGCAAACTCCTTGGCTTACAAAGATGTTCTGCAGGAGGGCTGGCTCTTATTTCCACCTTGTCCATAGAAAGCACCTATTTTTTACTATGCATTTGAACTGATTCAATCTTCATTAGATGTTCATTTTCCTGTCAGCTTCTGGCAAATAAGGGCCAAATCCTGCTGCATAATTGAGTTCCTGCAGTTCAGAAAAAAAACCAAAATAAAGCCAGAACTGAGTGAAGAATATTTTAGTACAGAGATAGCTTTGTCCGAAGTCCCACTGGTTAAGAACAATGAGATAAGTATATCTAGATTTATTTTTTCAGTGCATTGCACAAACACACATAGTTCACCCTCACCTCTGCAAAGACAGAGATTCAAGGGGTCCAGTTTGTCTTGCAGAACATACTAGACAAGGTCCTGGCAGAGCTATCTCCCTATGGTCCACCCATTTGTACAGCCCAACATCTATCACTTTTTTCCTCCCTGAACACACAGTTGAATAAAACATTAGATTGTGCTTGACCTCTATATGTTCTCCAAAAAGCTACCTCCTCTCTGCAAGAAATAAGTAAATTCCTGAGTCTGATGTTCAAGAGCCTGGAGCATTTTCACCTTTTCAGAGCCCAGCAACCCAATCCAGCTGAAAAGCAGCATGACAGTACCACTACCTTGCAATTATGGACACTCAGGGAAAACGCATGCTGCTCTGCAAGAGCACGGAAAAGGACTGTGCACAAGACAAATGTCCCACCCTTCGGTTCTGATCCAGTCCTTGGGCCTTGCCAGCAAGTCCATTAGCTGCAGCCACAGGTGTAATTAAAATTTTTAGAGGGACTGAAATGTCCATCAGTACACCATAGTCTGTGATTACCTGAAAACTTTCAGTAAAACATATATTTTCCTTTAGCCTCTGAATGCTGAAGTGGTTAATATCTAACACAAACTACTGCACTGACTTGGGTAAGCTTTAACAGGTTAATTTAATCCTCCTAGCAATTTACCTGCAGAGTTTCTATGGTCTCTGCCCAAAGCTATTTTGTGATATGATGTCTGGTTTACGCTCTACCAGTATGTAATTAAAAAAGGCTGCTGACCAAGTAGCCATGAGTGTGAAATCCCACACAATGGGATGCATTAACACAAACCTCTGTCAAAGTCTGCAACCCACTGCAGAGACTGCTAGCTCCCAAGTTCCCAGCCAGAATCAGGCTGATGTGACAACTGCCTTTCCCGCATGACTGGATGACAAGCGAGTCCAAAAGCATTATAGGGCTGTAAAACAGGTCACGGCAAGGAAAAGACTGAGAACTGTTATGGTGGGCCTTCCAATCTCTAATTGCAGAACTGACTTCTCAAATTCTACACATCTTTTCATCAAGATTTGGACCTAAAACAAAAACAAAACAAAAAAAAAAAAACACACACAAAAAAACCTGCATCCTTGCATCCTTTAAACCTACAAGCCCTTGATAATAGTGTGCTGTACTATCAGCATAGCATAATTGGACAGTATTCAAAAGCATATCCACACGCTGTTCCCTTGTTTAGTTTATTTTGCTGTCTGGCACATCTAACTGCTCTTCTTCATTCTGAACAACATGGTTGTGCTGAGTCTGGAATTATTGCTGAGGTTGAATCAGAGATATACGTTTGGAAATGGCTTCAGTGAAAAGAGATGCATGCTGTAAAGATGCTGAGTGAAACAAATTGTTATAAAGCTATTTTTCACCTAGAGAATAAAGAGGCTTATGACAAATGGTCAACCACGTCTCCTCTCACTGGGTAGTTTAACCCACACATGAGTGAATAATTTACCACACTTGATCACCACTGAGTAATTCTAATTTCTTACATGTCACCATGCACTGCAACTTCAGTGAAGCAGGCCGGGACAAGGGCTTCTTTCCCCAACACCCCACCACTACCACCTTTTTATTCTACCAGTGTCATTGTCAGGATTATCTAAGAGCTGCTCTTTGGATCCATGTCCACTCGACCCCAGTTTATTCAAAGAAACATCAGTTCTCAAAAAGGACATCTCCTTTTCAGCCTCTCCAATGCTCTGCACACACATAAAGAATAGTGAGAGATTCACCAAAAAGTTGTCATTTAGGTAGGTCAGTCTCAGTGTTGCACTGTTGTTTATACTCCCCATTACGGCATGAGCAGTGAGCTCCCACAGACAGGTGTCTCCTGCATGCCAGTCAATACAGAGACAATAGGGGCCCAGAAATAAAAACTAGGGTTGGCAGTTGATTAATTGGTGTAAACGAGGAAAAAGACCTAAGTGGTGAATGCAAAGAAATGCTTACGCATACATATTCACACACAAATCCACAGTTAACACACTGCTGCTCTTTGCGTAAGCGCAAATCAGCAGTACCTTTGAGGAAGTGTTTTAATCAATGTGGGTATAATTTAGTTCTTTGTAGAACTACTTGTAGTTTAGATAAACATAGATTTCCTGATATCCATTCAACTCGACCTAATCTATTATCTAAGGTCCTTTACAACCCAGACCATTCTATGATTCTATGATTCTACTTGGTGAAGAGATTCTACTCACTTAAATATTTTCCAGCCAGCCCTCCTGATTCTCTTGCACCCTGATAATCATTCATGCAATGTACCAGACCCGCTCTCCAGCTAAAATCTTACCCTCTCCTGCTTTTATTTTGTGTGACACTCCACGCTGGTTTCTTTGGTAAATGAGGGCACAAAGTTAGAAGCACCAGCTGCATTTTTCAGAATCTATCTTTGGTAAAATTTCCATTCCCAGGAAAGATGTAGTTGGCTTAATAACCCTCAATAGCTCTCAAATTAAAATAACAAGTATTTCACAACTAAACAAACCAGGGAGAGAATTCTACATTATAACAAGGTCCGTGTGGCAACTGCCAACAAAAATTCATGTCTAAATCAGCACAAAGCTGGCAATCATGAGCAGTCTCTTCAAAAAAGAAACTACAAAGCTGCTTCAAACCTGTCTGTCTTCTTCTTGATGATACAATGAAACACAGCAGAGGAGAATTCCTATATCTGTTCCCAGAAAATTTTCAGTCTAGATACTGATGTGGAAGGTACATTGTATAGTTCACATTAAACAAGTAACTGGATAGACTTCATTTGTTGCCAGAATATTATGTTTTATACAAGTATTTTTGTTTCTTTTTTCAGGGAGAAGGAAGGAAATAAAAAGCTTTAAAGCTTTACTTAATATCTAAAGGAACTTCTCATAAAAGCATAATGGCATGTGTGGTCACATTGCATCTCCTTTCTTGAAAATATACTCTGAATATGTTACATCACCTTTTCTTTTATAACACACTTGTGTTTTAAAAGTCACAAGACTACTAATGGAGAGCATATAAGCAGATGCTTGCACATATAGTCAAATATGCTACTCCTACACTGAATATCATATGCTTGTTCTTATACTCTCTTTCATGTTTTTTTTAACAGTCTAGTATTTTACCATTGCCAGAGGATTATAACATCCCCACCCTGATGCCACCTAGCTCTGGGATTCTCTTCCACACCAAGAAAAGGTCACTCTGCAATATGCTGCTCCCTTCCATTTCACTCTGAACATGGATTTCCCTCAAAAGATATTTCCCAAACACATGCTCCCTCACCTCAGTTGCGTGGTTCTTGCACTGCATCATCTTTGGCCTTACACCAGGCTTATTCTGATAATCAATGGACCTTTCAAACAGCCATCTCCTTCCTCTTTCCCACACTAGTCTGGATTAATTAGAATGACATCTTGCCTGCCCCCAGGGAAATTAAACTGTCAATCCTAATCCTGTGGAGCTGTGAGAGGGCACTTCTCCACCATCTCTCTCCCTGATGTTGCCTGCACAGCTGGAATCTCTTCTCAGAAGAGAGAGAAGAGCAATCAATAGTGACTCTGAAGAAGATGCCATCACCAGCACGGTAGCACTTAACCACTGCAGTGAACCACATGCTTCTGATTAAGATGCCCGGGCAGGGGCCAATTGATTTGTCTGTCTGCACAGCATACTAACCATGAGTCTTAAACCCAGCAGATTCCCTGCCCTGTCCCCCTCCTCCTTCCTCACACTTCTCAGAAAGGATGGAGCGTATCAGTGAACACTGTGCTTAAATCCACACATTGGCAAAAGAAATGCTGATAGCTGATCACACTCTGTGAACTCAGCTACTGAAGTAAAAAAGTGTAGGCCTACAACTCCTGGAGACACATAAGGAAGAGATAAAAATGGCCTGTTAGATTACACTTAGCCCATCTCCCTGGAGACTTGTACAAAACAGTGTATTCTTTAAGGCTGTGTTCAGTCTACTTTAAAGTGACTAGAGCAATTCCTCAGGACACTATTCCAGAGCTTAGCAGGCTCCACTGTTGATAACAACATGTTTTTTTTTTTTTTCTTTGAGTGCTATTCAATTTAATCTTTTCCAAGTTTTCATGGTGTCATTATCCCTATAAGATCCACTTCATCGGACCACTCAAAGTCACTCCTTTCTTATACTCCTTGCTGGTGTTTGCAGTCTCAGGTATTTGCCACAGGAATGATTCTTATTGTCATTAGCTATTTTAGAAACACTGCCACTGCCACCGCACAAATACAATCTTTAAGGATATTCTCTAACCCAGCAATTTTAAGCAAAAAAAGAAATGGGAAGGATCGGGAGGTTAAGAAAAGCAGTAAGATAGAAGGACTGGAGACACAGTACTGAGGAGCAGAGCCTGTTGAAGAATTTGATGTGGCAAAGATGCTGTTTAGGTCTGTGAGGATATTTCCATGCTGGCTTGGAAAAAGCTGCAGAAGGGGAATCATGTATTATACTGAATCAGTTTCTGTCACAGCCTCGCATCAAGATTCTAATCCCTCTTAAAAAGTCAGTGCATATAATTTAGTTATGGTCTTGCCTAAGAACCAAGCAAAGTAAACTATTGCCCAGAGTAGCCATGAAGCAGTCAAAGGATCAAACAGCTATTCTGTTTATTTTGCTGCTGCTGTTGCCACCACCAACTGGGAAAATTTAATCACTATTTCCCATTATATGAGCAGTTCAGCCACAACTTTGTGCCAACCCTTCATCCTTCTGGGAGGCACAACTTAGTTTTACTGGCATGCTGAAAAGCCCCAAAGCATCCTTGCCTTCAAACATTCCTCTTTCCTTCTTAACTTATTCAAACTTGATTGCATCTTCCTGATAACAAAAAGGAAACATAGTACTTCATTGCAATCACTTCTATGTCATAGACAGTTTGTTCCCATGCAAACAGCCACTGCACCACTTAAAATCAAGCAAAGTTCTCAGAATGGGATAACTCTGTTCGTGTTTCCACTCGCACAGCAGTGACACAGGCATCTATGGAAGCAATGGCCCCTCCAGAGGCTCCTTTTAAATTGACCTGCTGTCTCATGTCTAGTCTTTGTGTTTGGTCACCTTACCTGCCTAGCAAATCTTGCTCTTCTAGTTCTAGAGAACTGAAAGTGATGAACATGGTCTATATGCCACCTCTCTCTCCTTTTTCCTTCAACTTGAGGGTTTTCCTCCCTTTCCTTAGTAGTCTCTCAAAAAATACAGAGGTATGGGCTTTTGACTATCAGTATCTGGACTTTTTTAATTCTCTGTGTTGGCAGCACTTGCAGATTCCAGTAAAAAGCTGTTTTATTCCACTACTTAGATCAGCAACATAACTCTTGTATAAAACCAAGTTACAAGTGCAGCACTTCAGTTGACACTAGCTCTTTCCAACTTAATACCTTACTGTTCAGTATTACCCTTTCTGTCCTCTGTTCCTTCGACCACACTTCAGTTCAGAGTTCCACAGCCCTCAGCTCACACATTGTGGCAGGTACACCTGCCCTGAGGGGGCCGGCCAGGCAACTTGGCACAGGGTGACGTGTGACCAGAGTCACATACACCCAGGGGCCTAGGAGACCACCCCAGACAATGCATATACCTTGGGGACTGCCTTAACCAATGATGGCAAATCCAACCATATCTGACCATGATCCCCGATCCAACTTGGTTATAAATGGAGCCCTGCCAGAGGCCATTTTCTGAGCCCCTCCTTTGGAGCAGCAGGTCTGTGAGATAAGGTCCTCCCTGTGGCAAGGGACGCCTACCACAGAAGCTCCTCGAGGTTGAGAGTCCTCACTTCATTGAGTGAGTGAACGAGCTACAGGATTCTTTCCCACCAAACCCTAAAGCTTTAGATAACCCTTGCACTAGCAGTCACTTCTGTTTAGTGGTGTCATTACCCTGTGACTAAGCGTGAGCCAGTTCCAGTAAACTGACCCTGTAAACTGTATAAAGAACTGACTGTGTACATATATAAGATACCTAGACATGAACCATTGACCAGGTCTGGGATTAGGACTGGATCCAGGCGCACCTAGACTCCTCTCTGAGGGGAGTTTAGACAGCAAGGGAGTCCATTCTGAACCTCATGACCCAACGGGAAGGCCACCCTAATAGTCTGTCATCCTGCTAAACCACCGTTACATTTCACTGTTGAGCTTTGTTTAACAGAACGTGTTATGTTTCTTCAACCAGTGAAGTGCATAGCTCACACTCTCCCCCTGCACACATTTTCCTACCACTCTGTCACAAATAGGCATAGTCGCAGTCTGCAACAAACATAGAGTTAATTTAAAATAGACTTTTTTCAGCAATTAGGGAAAACACAAAGGAAAATAATGCTCCTGATTTCTGCAAGACATAATATGAACTAAATCCAGAGGCAGGGATACATCTCTACAGCCAGTACCATCAGAATATTAAAAAACAGCCTATATAATTATACCCTTGGGAGCCGTCCTGCAACTCAACCACCAGGTGTCAATTTCATCCCATTATATGTTCCATTAAGTAGGCAATGGCCTAAATGGTGTGGAAAGATGAATGTGTTTTCAGTTGATGTAGTCGGTAGAAGGACTGAGAGATTTCCATGGCAGGCAGGAAAAATGGCTTTTCATTAGAGAGGAGAGCTGATGTCTTCACATAAGTGGGATAGTTTTCCTTCTTTTATTTTTTGCTATTCTAGTATTCACCTACAATCAGAGAAAATCCCTAGTTTCTCACCTGAGAAACAGCACTTTATGTAAATCTTGGCAATCATAAGGGAAGTCCTGACCTCACTGAAGTGAAAAGGAACTTATCTCTCATTCAATCAGGAGTTTTGATCAAGAAGGGGACATGAAGAGAAAACAATTCTCAAGAAACTAAACTAAGTCCCTTATCAGCCCTTTCTCAAATGGAATCAAACCTGACTTCTTTGTATTATATGGGTTTTGAAATTATTACATAAATCTTCCTTGACCCTCAACATTTTATTTGCAAACACCACATTCCCTGAAGTCTCTGACATCTCTCTTCAATCCAAGTGATGTTTGTCTTCAACTCTTCTCCTCAGTAGATCTCCTAGATCTGGGGCTGAATAAGAAAGAGAATATATCTTCTTTGCAAACCACATCAAGGAGTGGCTCTTTCTTCCTCTGAATCCTTTCTTGATTCTTGATCTTTACACACAGCGTAACAAAATAACTAATGACATACTTAAGCAAGCCCACATGGCAGCAGTCAACTGTTCTCTACTGCAATGTCTCACATCCAGCTATGCTTTGAGCCCATTTCCAAAAACAGATGGACATTACAAACCCAGAGACAAATTTGACTTTATTCCGAATTCACTAGTGTTGGTGTGTTAAGATGCTTAAGATTACTAATGAGCTATATTTCCTATGTTGTTTACAAAGGGTACTGGCTATCAATCTACTTCTGAATTTTGAGTGTTTCATATTCAAAGCTACATGTTTTTTTAATCAAAAAGAGGGAGGAGTCACATTTTATATACATCTGTATACAAAGCTCTGATTTGTGTATAAAATATGTAAATATTCTAAATCATTGATACTTAAGTTAAAGCCTTTATATGATCTGACTGTGTTCAACTTCCAGCTTTAAATTCTCCAACTGCCTCGAAGGGAATAATTAATGTACCTTTTTCACATCAGTGTGGAAGTTTTGATAGAAATACCCCACACTTGCAGATGAAAGTGTATAAGTAAACTCACTTCTTTTCAAATCTCTTTTTTCAAACAGGAAAAAGGATATATTCATGTGATGAGGCTATTTTCAAACCTTCAGCAATTACAGATGATTCATCCTGCATTTCCTGAAGTGTTCCTGATCAAGTCTGTCAAGCAGAAAAGTTGCCTGGAAGTCTGTGCTCTGGTAGTGATTACGCATCTTCCACTGATACTGAAATAGTCAATATTTTAGAGGTAGTAAGTTGTGAGGTTTATCTATTTCCCTTCACTGCAGACATTCTGTTCTTCTCATGCCTAAACCAATGCTGTAGAAAGCCAGCTTGGCAGAAGTCTCTTACTCCCTCATTCTATTGCTCCCATATTTGAAGTCTGAACTCATTGTGCATGACAAACATCTGGGACCATAAAGGGAAGTATTTTTCCAACTCCATTATCACAGAAACATGGTCACACCAGAACAGAGTAGTTTCATTTTGCTTTGGCAAGTTGATCAACAAGTTTAACCTTTGTTTGAGATCTCTAGGGCTTTACAGAAAACAAGCACTGTGCTCATAGCAGAAAGACCTCGTCAATGCATCCTTCCAATGGGGTTATTACCAAGTACAGACTGAGCATACTCTTCCCTAGGAGAAACCCAGCAGATTGACAAGAATACTTGTCATTTCTTTAAGATTACTGTGCCTTTTCTGAAAAGTAAACTTAAGGTGATTAATCCTGTATTGGGTTTATGTGGCAAGGTTTTGGTAGTGGGCGGGGGGCTCTGTGAGAAGACACCAAAACCTGTCCCTCTGTTGGACAGAGCAGAGGAGCAGGTGTTTTTAGTTTTGTCTGTTTCTCACTATCATACTCTGTTTTTAATTGGCAGTAATCTTCCCCAAGTGTTTTCTGGCCAGCAGGATGTCAGCTCAGACTATCACTTCAGAAAGTCCAGTCACACTGTCGGCAGGCCCACAGAGCCTCCGTAGAGCTTGTCGCTCAGTTACAGCCATAACACCCTGGTGACTCAATTTTTGACTAGCCTACTTGTAAAGATACCTTCACTTCACATGCAGCAACACCCTGAATGACAAGCAGCATCATGGCTCTAGAAGGACATGCCAACCTTGAGAGCCCAGAAAGAGCTGGGAGAAAGCAAAAATGAAACTACCCCTTATTAAAGTACCTTCTGTATAAATGAGTGATCTTGCAGTTGGTCAGTGCCAGCTGCATATCTTATCCACTTCCCTTTTCTCAAAAGCCATGAAGAACCTACAGGTGCATCTTAAATCTGCTTGGGGACGTGCAGGTTTGCTTGCAGCCATTGTCAGCTACCTCATGAACTAAGCCTGATGAAAGCATTTGGCAACCAGGCTAGTAATTGAGAAAACTTACTCTTGGGATAGCTGCTTAAAACAGCTGCTACTAGATTAACGTAAAATTATGCCTTTAGCAAGAACTGCATTACAAAGCCTTTCAGCTTCAAACAGATTATATTATTTTTTCACACTAGTGGCACATCAAGTGGAGAACAACCACTGCCATGTTCCACAGAACTGACACGGACAGCATGCAAAAGAACATACGCAGCTGGTGCACCTGGCCAGTAAATAAATATCGGAGTGTGTTCACTAAGTGGGAAGAGTTTGCCAAAGGTTATATGGTATTTGTCTTGTCTCCTGATCAGATGTGTGCGCTATTCACTTATTAAAACAGGGAACTTTAAAGCAGAAACAAACTTCTCAAGAACTTAATCGATCTCTGCTTAATGTTGGTGTGTATGAAGTCTTTAACACTGCTATAGAGAAGAAAATATTTTTTGACTACATGTGAAAACGGACTTCCACCCACCACAGACTTCATAGGAAAATTCTAATGCATAAGTCCTGATTTCAAAATGGTTTTAATTCCTAGTGGCATCCTGCTTTCCCCCTAACCTTGTTCTCAATATTCTGTTTTCTGGAAAGACAATGAAATGCTTGCACAGGAATACCCTGAGAAATATGGAGTATTTCAGTCTAGAGCTGAAAACTTCTGTGTTGCCTGAAGTAACTGCTGTACATTTTTCCCACCTCACAGAAAGAAGGGTTGTCTTCTGAATGCATTTTGAAAGCATATTCTGACCATTTAGTATGAAAAAAGTAATGGTGATGCCTCTCATAAAAATACATATTACAGATGTAGAAAATCTATCTGTACTAAATACGTATTACATTCACTTCGTATGCTACATATATTCTATATGCTATAGAGAGTTTTTGACAGTTTGTGTCATTTCAAAATCTATTTCAACTCATGCCTTTGTGATTAACACATTTCTTAATAAACATACTTTGCTGCAGTCTTGTTTTACTTTTAGATGCTTACAGATATCCTCTGTAACAATAGAGAATATGCTAAGGAAACACGGAAAAGTTTTGAAAAAGAAAAAAACAAAGGAGAATTACTGTAAACAATTTTCACCTTTGAGTTGTTATATTTGAGAGTTGTATGCAGTTGACATTTCAGGTGTTCCAATATGAGTATGTAGCAGAAGATGAGCTCTTCAGTCAGATCAGTGCTTTCACACAAATATCCTCATGCTTCAAAAAAACATACCCAGCATTAGGTGGGTTTTAATGACACTGACTGGAGTCTGGAGGGCACAACAAACTAAATTGTGCACAGTATAACCATTAACAAGAGACCTTTTTATCATCTAGAGATTAAATGTGTCTGTTGGTGCATCTTCTTGAAGAGACATTTCTTCCTAAAATGTGTTTCATACAATACAAGGCTTTCTGACTTACAAGGTAGGTACTGAATTCATTATGGATGTCTATTTTCTGCCTGTTTTAGAAGAAACATATTGACTTTTCCTTTATTCGCATTATCCTGCTTCAAATGTCAGACATCTCTGAGGCATAAAGAAGCAAGTTGTAGCTTTCTCAAATTCATTTAAATGTAGTCTTTAGAAGTCCACAGCCAGGAAGTGAGCTCCTGCAGTTCTGTTTTCCCTCTTTGCATCCCCTCTCTTGTGGCTGAACATCAAATCTATTTTAGACTGTGCACTTATTTTACTGTCTCAGACTAAAACTGATGAGCATAAAATACAGCAAAATTCTGTAACAGTCTGATTTACACCCCTTCTCCAACTGTTTTGCTGCCATTGCTTCTTTTAAGAGAGAGGTTTCTATTCCTCAGACTTTTAAGGGGGTTTTTATCGCTTTTTAGGGTCTCAAAATTTTGAGTCCCATCCAAACAATGTTTCCTGTTTAAATATCACAAAATATTTCTGAAATGGTTCTATTCAACCATGTGAGACCAAAGTGCATGTAAAATATCACAAAATATTTCTGAAACGGTTGTATTCAACCATGTGAGACCAAAGTGCATGTAGCTTTCCCTGTTGGGGCAAAAGACTGGATGAGTTGCTTTACAAGAAAGAGGTTTATTTCTCTTCACACAGCTGGACATGTTTTCCTTCAGCAGACTCAGGCTTTAAAAGTCTGCTCTTGCATCTCCATTTTATACCCAGCAGTAGCTCCTTTCAATATATAAACCACTAGCCAATCTGATGGAAGAGCTCTACTCTGAATCTAAAAGCTTCTGGTGTAAAACCACCTAAATCCATCAGCAATTAAGCACAATTTTGAGAGCATCTTCCAAATTTTCTATAATTTCCTTGTAGCTGTAACTTGCATGTTACCCCAGGAGGTTTTGAAAAGAAAGATACAGTTTGCGTTTAAATTAATGTTTAAAACTTCTTTGTATCTATATTTTCTGGTTTTTCTCCCTGGGACGATGTTCTGGACTACACACCTATTATTCAGTTGCCTATGATGTAGATTTTCCCAGTTTCATTATGTTCACAAGCAGACCACATCAAATACTCTATAATAATAACTCATATTTATTTAATGGCTGGGGAACAGCTGGCTAAAGAAAACAAAAAATAAGCTCTCTACAGTACTAATAAAAGGATATTTATAAAGCAAGTCTTTATACAGAGGTTGCCAACTATTATAACAGTCTATTCCATTCTCAGACCTAACAAACAATGTTCATTTGGCGTTATTCAGTACTTTTTCATAGAATAACTTTTACCGAAGTTGGTGGTCCCTGTAAAATTTCAGGAAAAGGGGTATTTCCACTGTACACCAATTTCCAAAAGCCATCAGAGTACAATTTATCTTTTTGGGTTTAAGCCTCTAATCATGAATACTGCTGAGCTAAGGATTTTTCTTAAAGTGGTTTTTTTCCATTGTCTGGTAGTGTTCTTCCTAACAATTGACACCTGCAGTGGCTCTCCAGCTTTTTAAAAAGTTGTTTCCCTTAAGAGCTGCACCATAATCTGAGACTGAATTGTTCAAAACTGCCAAAATTGACTTTTCCTGATTCGGAATAATCTGTTTGGTTTTTATACAGGCCTTTCTACCTGACATTAACCCATACTTTTTCACTCCTGGTGACACACACAGTATGACGTGTTGATTTTCTGGGATCTCATTTATGAATTCCCTTAAATAATTACCCATTGGATGGTTGAAGTCTCTGTTATGATTCATGAATGTCACATCACCTGTCAATGTATTGGCAAAGATTTTGCATTTCTATAAAAAAGTGCTAAGTGATCATAAGCAGGGGTGAAATGGGCTATGAAAATGTTTTTATTACTAATGTGTAACTGTCTTTGGCATGCCTCAAAAGCAGGCAAACCATTTCACCATATCTACAATTGCATAATGAACCCTGGTAATTACTGTCAGGGAGAACAGTAAAGACTTTTACTGAGATGAACGACGGTCCTAAAAAAGAAAAGGCTTATTCTTTGGCCACATTTACTACGTGAAGAATTCTAGAACAATTTAGCAATCTGACATTTAGTGGGGCTCACTGATTAAATTGTTTGATTAAATTCATCTGCCATTCTGATCATGCAAGTGGAAAGAGATGCCACACATGTTAATGTTGTCAATTCCCAAAATAACTGAGGGAAGGGAATGTGTCATAAAAAGTTTTGTATGTCCAATATAATATTCCCTGCTTTTGCTTACAGAAAGAAATGGAGTATCAAAAATACAGGAATAGATGTCACCATCAGCTTTAACTCTGTGGCACAAAAGGATATAATTACTCCTCTTTGTAGATAGTACAAAACTGGGCACTAAGGGTTGTGACAGCCAGGTTGTTTTTAGAGAAACCCCCAATCTCCCACCCCAATTCAAGACATGCTGTTCTGCTTGTGCTCGCAGTAGGTTCTACTGGCACATTCTCATCTTTTGAGATGATTGGCTTTTTTCAGTATCATGTAATAAAGAAAAGCATTTTTCCACATCCTTTTGAAGTTTTCACTCTGTTTTAGGGTAAGATGAGACATAACCATGGAAAAAATAAATATTAAATTGAAATTCTGTGGATTTCCTGTCTCTTTACAGCACGACCATCTAAAAAAGAAAGACTTGATTTCAACTCCTCACTCTGAAACTCATAACATCTCTTAATATTTTTTTTTGTCTGCAATACACGGTAGCCACTGAATAGGTGGAGATGAATACCTGTCTGCTGTTCCTTCTCTGAGGACGAAGTACTGTGATGCTCTAAGAGTATAAAGCTGTAAAAAGCTGTGAAGACAGATGCCTGGGTCATGTACTGAAAAGGATTACGATGACATCTTAACAATATAAATTTCCAGCCCCTTCTTTTTACAAAGCACTTATGTACTAAAAGGCCAGTTCTTTATGTAAGTCAAATTCTTATTTCAACACTTTCAAGAAAATACACTTTTTCTCCCCAGCACATTGATGTCAAGTCTATAGCACCTCAGATTCTTTCAAAGAACACTGACATCAGCTCCACCGTACCTCCGAATGGGTAAAGGACCGACCTAACACGGATTTTTTTCTCCTTTCAGCCTTTCAATACACAATAACAACCTCTGAAATCTCAGCAATTAAATCTCAGCAGTGAAACCTCAGCAAAGGTTTACGGGTGGAATTCAGAGTTTCTAAACACTTCTCTGTGTGCTAGATCTTCTGACAGGTGAAATCCTTCAGCAGCTTTCCAGCAATGAAGCAGCCAGGCGAACTTTGACAGTGTACACTGCAAATGTGTATATCTCTGGAGCTGCAGGTCCATAAAGGTCTTCATGAAGGCCAAAAATGTGGTGCCTGTCCTCTGCACACAATCAGGTCATCAAGAATATTCTTTGCTATTGAAATGTATCAAATAATCCATCCCCATGAGCTATCAGTGCTCATAACTCTTCCCTTCACAGGTATGACTGCTTGCTCCATAAGAAAAATTACAAAACTTTTAATCTGGTTATCAGACACTTAAACTCTCATGTGTAACCTAAACAAACTACAGACAGGGCATGTCTGAAGCAGCTCTCAGTGCTTGCATGTGCTGTGTTCAAACACATGCCACTGGACTCTGCACATATAGTTACAGCTGTCTGCCATTACTTTTGAGCTCATTTTACACCAAATATTTTTTTGCAAATCCAGACCTCTAGAATTAAAGCTATCACAAACTTAACTGAAACAAGTCTTGGGGTATAAAAATATGCCCTTTTAGAGAACCATTGTAGTGTTTAACCTGAGAATATTTTCTAAATGCAGCTATAAGGCTGATTGTTATCTTTTTCTGTCTGACTACTCCAGTGTCTCTCTCCCGCAGCTTTTTTGCTGCTGCTGCTATTTCAGAATCCATGGGGACCCCAACAGGAACAGACAGGACAGCACAGAAAGCACAGGTCACTAAAAATATTATTTGGATCTGCTATATGCTACCTGTTTTTGTGGATGACTGTACCCTGCTCTGCTCTTGTGAGACCCCATCTGGAGTACTGCAGCCATTTCTGGAGTCCTCAGCACAGGAAGGACATGGACCTGTGGAGCAAGTCCAGAGGAGGGCCATGAAGATGATCAGAGGGCTGGAGCACCTCCCATATGAGGACAGGCTGAGAGAGTTGGGGTTGTTCAGCCTGGAGAAGACTCCAGGGGACCTTATAGCGGCCTTCCAGTACTTAAAGGGGGCTACAGGAGAGATAGGGAAGGACTCTTGGTCAGGAAGTATAGTGATAGGAGAGGGGTAATGGTTTTAAGCTGAAAGAGGATAGATTTAGGTTAGATATTAGGAAGAAATTTTTTACTGTGAGGGTGGTGAGGCACTGGAACTGGTTGCCCAGGGAAGCTGTGGATGCCCCATCCCTGGAGGTGTTCAAGGCCAGGCTGGATGAGGCTTTGAGCAACCTGGTCTAGTGGGAGGTGTCCCTGTCCATGGCAGGGGGGTTGGAACTTGGTGAGCTTTAAGGTCCCTTCCAAACCAAGCTATTCTGTGATTCTATGACTCTATGTTATGATAACATGTCATCTTCAGAGCCTTTCCTATTGTGGGTTTGGTTTAGGTTTGGGTGGGGTATTTTGTTTTGTTTTTGATTATTTTTTTTGTTTGATTTTTGTCAGCAAATACCCTTAAGCTTTTATCACCCTCTCAGAGAAGCTCCTACTCTTATTTTTTCTAGAAAAGAGTTTGCCTCCTGATGCCCTCACCAACAGTATTTTCTCTGTTTGAAGGAAAAATCATGTCAGTTTGAAGCTTCTAGACCTGCTGGTGTTTAACGCATTTAGTTATATACCTGCCTGAAGTTAGTATTTCATCTAGAATTTTATATTTTGTTTCCTGTCCTTTGCCCATCCTTGGTATATCTCTTGCACAAAGCACATGCTGTACAGTCTAGTTTGCAGAGGCTTTACTAAGGTTCAATGGCCCTGACCATTTCTTCTTTTTTTCTTCAAATTTTCATCCGGGTATGTCTCAACAAATATTACAGCAAATATCATGCTGTATATAACCTTTTATTTAGCAGTATCTGCTAAGCTGGGAGCCTTGGGAATCTTATCCTCAGCCCTGAAATGTATGCTTACAAACTGAAAATCCTTTAAAACTTAGCACACACATGCAAAAATATCTACTTCTTATCAAGTTCTGAAGTGTCTTAAAAATGAAAGCCTGGAGTCAAGTACATCTAAAATGAATTTAGTACAGCTCTTTTATACATTTGTCCACAAAACTTGAGACTTTTCCCTTTCCGAGGTCTCATTTTATTTCTTTCCAGCTTCTCAGAACCCCGAGGGGGGTCTGTTTCTGCCACAACTGCTATTATTACACCTTTATTATGTAACCAAAATAGATTTGTAAACTGTAAGATGTACAATATTGTTAGAATTTTTCTTGAATATGTATTGATTTTTATAACATTCAGAGCTAACTGAGATAAAATAACAGGGAAACAAACAAATAAAATGTAGTATTAGCACATGGGCTATAGACACACAACCTCCCTCACAGACTCTTCTGCAAGTTTTTAGAAATTTTCCTTTCTACTCTGGTCTTAGTCACAGGTGGTCCCTGGCATTCAAGGAAAACCGCTTTGTTTAATGAGCAAACAAAATGTTAGTATGGAGTAATATATGAGAAATACAATAAATGACACCGATACTTCCAAGGTGCACACTTTTCTAGAGAAAAGCATTACAAAATATTAATTGTAGTATTGCTGAGGGCAATCTTACCTTGCCTCATGAATTACTTAACAATTCCAGTATTCCACCATCAAGAGAGAAAAGCCTCAAAGCAAGATATAAGCATTGATTAGTGAAGGTAGGTATACACAATTGTTCTATCTGGAGACATATAAAAAGTAGTTATAACCTGTATTCCAGTTTTGCAGCAGCCAATTTGGGTGATTTTCAGATAGAAGAAAAGAGGGAAATTTAAAGGAGGCGTTTTCCTCTTCTGCAGCAGGAAGGTTACTTTAAATCAAGTCACAGTGCAGTGTGAAAATGTGAAAAGTCCCAGAAATGTTCTGTGAACTGATGATGGAGATGACAACCATCTCCCATCACCTCTGCAAGCCTATTTTACTGTGAAATACACAGGTTTCTTTCCTTCTTTGTAATAGCAAATACATTTCTCAAAATATATGATTCTATACTTAAAGGATATTTCTTTGTTACTCTGAAATGCAGAAGACTAATTTAGGTTTCTTTCTTCCAGCCAAGGACTAGAAATGTAATGTTTTTAAAAAGAGAACAGAGACTCACAAAATCACAGACTGACAGAATCTCTGATAGAAGAAAAAACCTTTATCTATAGCTGTTATCTCAATGTATTTGTGGTACAAGTAGTAATAGCTGACCACTCCCTGAAAATTAGTATTATTACATAAAGGAAGTTGTTAGCTCATGATTCTCCATGTGCTCCAAACTCACACTCAGAGAATCTTTTGCTTCCTTGTCGTGACATATTGCAGATTTTTTTGTCTGTTTCTTTATGTTTTACACCATTTTGAAACTTCAGGGTCACAAGAGTATGCCCTAAGACACAGCTTTGACCCATATTTCTTGTGTGCATGCCTGTGTGTGTATGTCTTTGCCTGAAGGGGCATTAATACGACAGATTCTTTGGTATTTCTTCCTTCTGGTTGGAAGGGACCTCAGAAGGTCTTCAGTCCAGCCTCCTGATCAAAGCAAGATTACCAGTGAAATTAGACCAGGCTGCTCAGTGTTATATTCAGTAGGGGTCTGAAAATAATGTGTTTGCACTCTCCCTTTTTCAGTTGCTGTAAAGTTTCAACTTGGGGTGGCTTCTGAAAACCTGAACTGAAATTGGCATTGTTAGGTGTAGGAATCAAATCCATGAAGATTCTCATCATTACAGTTTAAATTCTATGCCTTTACTGCTTGGCTAGCTGGTATATGACTTTTTAAATTTAATTTGATGTACCTAAAACCTACACAGACAGGAATCAATTACAAAAAGACAAATAAATGTTTTCAGCTTATTTTATCACAGACATTAAGTTTCATTACATGAGTTGCATATTCACTTCTTTAGCACCTCTAGTTTTTTCTTTCAAACAAATGCTTTTTCAAAGAAGTAATTTATAATCTCTGTTACAAAGAATTCCTTCTTCATACTGTGTTAAGGGTTCATCAATCTGCTCAATTACATTAATTAAAAATCATGATGCAAGACTTTGGATTCTTCCATGGCTTTTAAGGAAGTACCACGGCAGCTTGTTTAACTAAACAAAGAGTTTGTCACAAACAAAGAGTCATATCACAGAGCTAAAATAACATTGATAACAGTTTCCAGGTTTAGTTCAGAATAGGAAAACCATAGGCTTTGTTCCAGTTTTTCTTGGTGAAGTTGAAGTCATGAAACCAAAAATCTACTGGCTCAGGACATCTGTCCCACAATCACTAAGACACAGTTAAATAAGTTGTGTGTGATAAGGGTTTTTGAAAACATTTCATAGCTAGGAAAATGCAAATGTCCTATACCTTTTGAAGTACTTTAAATGGCTTTTGTTCCCTGTCCTGAGTGCAACAGACCTTGTTTTTTGAACCTTTAGCAAACAGCATTTGAGGGCCTCTCAGTCTCTAACACAACTACTATCACTGTAAACATTATCTGGATTTCACAAGTAGGCCAGGTGCAAAGGCATAATTTGCCTAATGAAGCTGATAGACAGAGACGTGAAACCAGATCTCCCAAGTCATAGCCATTATCTGACTTCCTTTCTCACTGTCACGGTAGGTTTTATAATTTCACTGCCACATTAAATCCAATGCACACTTCTGGCCTCTGAAGACATCAGCCATTTCACCTGGCCTGAAAATCGGGATGTACTCAACTAACGTTTTGGTGCATGCATTTGTCACTAGCACCTGCATTTTTGTCCATCTGTATAGCACACTCCCTGTAAGTTCACAGTGGAAAATGTCACCATCCTTCCTCTCCTTCCCCTGCTTTTGGTTAGCCAAAACACAAAGTCATTTTGCCCTATTTGCCCTGTCACCCTAAGCTTTAGTACAAGCCTCATTGCAAGCTTCAGTAGTGGAAGACATTCAGCTTAAACTATGAAAGTTCATAAAGTTCTGCAAAATCTTTAAGTCCAAACATTGCATTTCTTTCCATGGCAGGTGAGGGTTTCAGACCTTAAGATAGTAGGTAGAACACGGAGGGCAGAGCTGCTGTGCAATCATTGCTGAGTCTTCTGTAGCATCTCGTTCCCCAGATCCTATTTAATGGAGACAAAGGTCATACTCTCATGTCATTCCCCAGGTCTTATGTAATGGAGACAAAGGTCATACTCTCATGTCAAATTAACGAAAGATCATATAGTTAGTTTTCTTTTGAGACATGTCACTAGGCAGAAAGCTTCAGTGAAACAACGGCTTGCAAGCTCCTGAGGATACAGTTCTCATCTTGTGCCTTTTAACTGTCAGTCACACCTGTGGCACTCTTGAAACAAAGATGTGGTTGGATGGTTCACCTGGGTGAGGTTTTCATTCAAAACCCGCATCAAGAAAAGACAGAGACATCCCAAAGACTCAGAAAGGTCACGAATTTCATGCTGACTCCTGTTTGAGCTTTTCATTCAAAACCCACATCAAGAAAAGACAGAGTCATCCCAAGGACTCGCAAAGGTCACGAATTTCATGCTGACTCCTGTCTGTCTCCATTTCATTCTTCGTACTAGTAACACTACTGTGACAAACGAGTTAATGAGTCAGAGTCCATGGTTCTTGTCTCCTGATTCTCTTTAGCCAGTAAAAAAGGAGGCCAGTTCCAGGGATTCCCACCTTCTGGGTCTATGTGAACGCGATCAAGTCATGAGTTGCAAGGAGAAATCAGCTCAGTACTGATTCCTCCTAGCTCCCACAGGACTTTTCCCTGGCATACATAACCAACACAGATGTTAAGGGGAGGAAAATTCGCTTGGAATGAAAGACAGTGAAAGAAGCTGTTTAGCTCCCACTGGACTTTTCCCTGGCATGCATAACCAACACAGATGTTAAGGGGAAGAAAATTCACTTGGAATGAAAGACAGTGAAAGAAGCTGTGGTTCAATGCCTTGGCAGGACCAGGGAGAGAAAGGCTTTCACCATGTCCTGCTTGTCTTTAGATCAATGTAGCTACTACTACCTTCCCATGAAAACAACCCTGACAGCAATATCTGAGGGGCTTTCCAACAAGCTTGTTGCAAAGCACAGCTCTCCCTGTATCCCTTGCTTCCAGTCAAAGGCCATAATTCTTGCACCTGATTTCACTTCCCACTGACACTGCTGTGCCTCTCACATGCTGCCATACCTTTAAAACATATTTCTGGAACTAATTTCCCAACATGCTTCTCTCTCTCCTCTCTTTCTGAACTGATCTGTTGTCAAGTGTCTTGTCTTGTATTTTCCTTGCCTTGTCTTAAAATACAAGCTCCTTGGGGCAGGTAACGTGTCTCTTTCTGTGTGCCTGAAATGTGTGCAATTTGATCCCGTGCTATAAATGTTTTAGAATAACAATAGTACCAGAGGATGCTTGCATATTTCAAGTGTCAGGCTAAATAAAAGATGAACATTTTACACTCTAAATATTAGCTGCTAGAGTCTTCTATTTGTAGCATAATTGAAAGACATTATTGTAATTGGTTAGCAAAGCCACCAAAGTTTCAGCACAGGCCTTTGCAGAATGAAAATGAATGAAGCAGCTGTGGAAATGACATCTTAATAAGAACAATGAAATTCAAACCCCTAGAGCAAGTACAGTGCATAATCCATTACATGGAGATTAGATGAGATATAAATACTTCAAGGATATAAGATTATTGATCTAACATAAGTCATCTGGTTTTGTAACCTCAAAATGGCAAACTGTCATCTAGACACCGCACAGTGTCTGACTACAGCTTTTTCATGGCAGGTGAAAAGAGAATTTAACAACCTATCAGGCAAGGTCTTACTCCATTATTCTGGATTTGGTTGTTGTTTTTTTTTTCTTTCTGTTAACATAGAAAGTATTGTAAGGGCCCAAATAATTTTTTGATTAATTCCCTGTATCTGGAACTCATTGGATGAAGGCTTAATTCCCAGTCCAGCCACAGTGTTAACCTCTTTATAACTCAGTTGCTTGCTTGTGAGATGAAGCAATAAACCTTCCCTTTGCCACACACACGCGCAGGAGACATCTGGTAATCTTCATTATATGCTAAAACACTGCATCAGTGCTGGGTACTGAGGTATTCAGACAGCTACAAAACCTCAAAGACACAGAAAAAGGAAGCACCAAGACTGGATTGCAGAGCACAGGAGCTGAGGAAGGGTTGAATCCTGCAAGAGGTTACTCCTCCCAGGGAAGTAACCAACTGAAAAAGCTGGTGGTTTTTAGTAGATTGTCTCTTAGTTCTAGAAATTACCTCTTTCTCATTGATTTTGAAGTGAAAACAGTGAGGTTTAACAAGTCTCCTAATCCTTCCCTGTTCAGCTAGGGAGAAATCCTCAGCCAAGGGCAAGTTATTTCAGTGGAAATGACCTGTTCTGATGTTTGCATCATTCCTATTTCTGTCATGGTCCAGCACCTTATGAACCCGTACCAAGCAGGGAGGCAGCTCAACACGAAGGCAGCACAGGCAGCCAAGAATTCAAAGTGTGACAAAAGTCAGAGGTTGTTTATCTCCCTTTAGAAAAACCTCCAGTGCCACCCTAATGCACCAGGAAACACTCAAGAGAGCAGGATCTTGCACCCAGGTCTCACACTAGACAGCTCTTCTGATTTCACCCAAATCATCCAGCAGCTCCAACAGTCAATGGTAGCCAGGGCATTTTGCAGCAAAATATGTTTCAGTTATGGATACCTAATGCTCAATTTAATGACACACCATGGCCAGTGTAGCTGGACTAAAGGAACAGCAAGAAATAGGATGCTCCAACTGTGCATTTCCCATAGCCAGCTTTCAGCCTGACCCAGCCATGCTGGTGGTCGCTGCAACACACACACCAACACTGCATCTTAAGTGCAGGCATTGTATTTCCAGCCATTAAGCATAGCTAGATAAAAAAAAAAAAATATATATATATATAT
>NW_010098542.1:0-12030 GCF_000699245.1 Pterocles gutturalis
CACTACCCCATCATCCAGATCGCACTTCCCCATGCACAGGCACCAGGGAGATCATGGTGTGGGGCATCAAAACTAGAGCCGGTCCATCCTGGAGCTTCCTGGCTTGCTGTGTGGGAGACAAAGCTTTCAGGGCTGTGATGAACAGCCCAAGGGCATTGGGTCATCATGGAATAAGCTTTCGTTGTTTGCTAACCAGGCTGGTGGCACCTGCTGACCAGAAGACTAATGCTGGCTTGCCCAGGCTGGCCTATGAGCAGTCTGATCTTGACTCACAAGCTCTCTCAGTGTTGGAGGAAAAGCAATTTATAAAACCTGCAGCTTTTGCCAAAGAATTAGGAAAGATGATGAGAAGCATTTTGGCTGGTTCCAGGCTCTGCCCAGGACAGCAGCTACAACTTCTGGGAAAAGCTCAGTGTCAGATGTTGCGCAGGGTTTGATGAAGCTGAGACTGAAATATGGCTGGGTGGGAAAAATCAAGTCCATTGCTAGAAACACAGGAGTGATTTTGCAGCAGGGCATGATGAAATTTTCTATACAAACAAGAGGCAGTTGTAGTGGTGTGGCACCAGCACAGTAAAGTCATAATATTAAAAAAAATTACTGCTTATGCACAGCAAAGATCTATTAAACACTTAGAAAGAATCTAAAACTTGCATGAAAAGTGTATTTCTACTGCATCAACATTGTACAAATGCACAAGAAGAATTAAAAGTCCAAGGCTGAAGCCCTTTCTCATTCCCTCAGGCTGCTTGCATAACCTTTCATGTTTTCCTTTCCCTTGGACCACAAAAAATCCACTTTAAAAGATGATGTGGATTCTCATTCAATAGTTACAATCCTCCGGGTATCAGAATCTTACAAAATTGAAAGAAAACAATAAGGTGTCTGTAGAATTTCTAAAGCTCTGCTATGAAGTTTGTGGTACTTCTTTGGAATTATAAAACAGCATTAAAAATGTCAGAAAGAATAGTCCTTTTTTACACTTTCGTTTAGAGTAATGATTTCTTCAGGCTTAATCTCTTTTACATTCTCTAGACATTTCCCCAGGATTTAAAGGTATAACTGATACCACCTGAATTGTTAGGAGCATTGCAGGTGGTCCCATAGTAAAACTATTTAATATGCTTTGAAATTCTCTTTAGATGAGTTGTAATACTCTTGTACTTTAATAAAAAAAATAAGTTTGCATAACTCAGTTGCAGACTAGCCTGTTCTGTACCTCTGCTTCAATTCATTTTGTATACTGTTATCAGATGACAGAAGATGAAGTGTTTAATTTGAAGACTTTAGAAAGCCCATCTATCAAAGATTTAGTGTGGGGTAAAGAAAAGAAGTGTGCTTTAGGTCAAATTGCTTCATACCACTATTGCTCCAAGGACCAAAATTATCTTTATTTTACACATGCTGGATTTACTATATGTGAAGGTTGTTTTTTTTTTTTTTTTTTTTCTAGCAACAGTGATAATGACCAAAATGTAAAACACAACCCTTAGAAAGTTTTATCACATGTGCTCACCATGCAACATTTCAAATGCTAGATTGGTAACATCTACTTATTTTACATGACCCTTCATGCTGAGATGCTTTTGCAATTTATGGGAATTAAGTGGCACACCTGTGTGCAACTGCATATTAAAAGACAAGAAGAACTTCCCAAACATGCTTGTGCCTCTGAAAGAAGCAGCCAGTGTGGGCTGACATTACCAAATAGCCTGTGAACAGTGTGTTCTGTATTTTACAATTGCACCATTTTCAGCTAGGGCTCTGCCTAGCCTGTTGATAGGTATGTATTTATCATCTTCCTAAACGTACATGGAGGGTTTCATGGTAGCTTGTAAGTCACCACTGATAGACTGAAATCTGACAGATCTGCACTGAACTGAATAGGTAACATAATTCCACTTACTAGAGCTGGGAAGTAGAAATGGCTGAAAACATGGGGTTTTCACCTTAGAGCAATAAAAAAATGTTCTTCTGAGACTGCCAAATATATTCCATTACCTAGTGCCTACCTTCGTCCAGATGCTCAATAGTGGGTTTGAAGAACGATTGGGATTTTTCATTTCCCTGATGGAGCTGTGCTCCCAAAATATCATTCCCCAAAATCAAAGCAGTTTTAGAGGACCAAAACCTGTAAGGATGCTAGGAAGAAACACAACCCCTCCCTTGCTTTCTGCAAAGGTGGTGAGGGCACGACTACTCTAGGGCTTACTTATAACACCCAACTGACATGAGTCAGGTCTCACCTATAGGGACAAGGGTGACAACTGCAATCTTGTTCTAAATGTGGTGTTTGAGATGACAAACCATTAGTGTTACTAAAAAGTGGGGAAAGAAGTCCATGGGTAGAAGCCATGGGTAGAGACAATATTTGAGCACAAGCACTGCACTGATGGCATTATTGCTAAAAAATTCAAAAGCTTATTTTTAGTTTCATCTTTTTGTTTGTCTGAGTATCTGATAGCACTGGATGTGATCTTTACCTCTCACATTTGCTCTTTCCACCTCAGAGAGAGGGTATTTGCTCTGAACCAAATGCAACAACCTTTTGTCAACTGATGTGGCACTTCCAGGTAAGGGTACGAGGGGCTCCTGCTGAGCCACTTGTGGTTGGGACCACAGCTAAGACAGAGGAGGCATAAAAAGATTCAAAGCTGATGCAGAACAGCTTCAAAACAGCTCTTTGTAGTTTTTGCCAATCACTAATCTCCACTGCGAATGATAAAAGAGAAACAACTCCTTGTTTCTAAATGAACTTAACTTGGACTAACTTTTAGCTACTCATTACCATTATGCCTCTCATCTAATTTAAACAACCTTGTAATGCCTCATTATTCTGTATATGGAAACTCTAACAGCATCGCCTCTTGATCTCCTTTCTTGGTAAATGAAGCAGGAAAAGCTGATTGTCTCTCATCATACTACAATTTATCCAGCTTTTACATAGTTTTTGGAGCAACTTTTCTGCATGTTTTCCAGCTTTAAGCATTGTTCTTTACACTGAGAAGCAGGCAGACAAAACCTATGTCACCGACTGAGAAGGGATGTCTCCTCTCCATTACTATTCTTTGCTGTTTTTTTCTGTCCACAAATCCCATGAGAAGTTTTTGGGAACAGCAAAAAAACCTGGGGACTTTTGTTTTGGCATTTAATTCCCTGGACTGCTTACAGGGTCACTGCATCCCAGGTACAGTTGTCATACTGTATGCTCATTTATATTCCTCATTTTTTTAACTTGTTTTTGCATTTAGCAATGTAACACACATTAATGACTGGACGCAGGTTCTTGTCAGTCTAGCTCACGCTGATTAAAGGTTCTCTCCTTAGAGTTATTTACTTCTTCATTAATCCCTGTGACAGTGCCAGGCTTTAACAAAAGCGATTTTGCCAGGAAAAGGCACAAGTACTGCCTCTGGGAAATGCAGAGATGTGCTCACTTTGGGCCATAGGTTCTTTCACAGAATAGCTGGATTAGGCTCCTGCTCTCAGCTTCCCACTGGAGGACCCAATCCCTCTAGACAGTGAGCTGGGACAAGCTTTCCCAAGGCTGACATTGGCCTGTGTGAGTGGCCTCTTGGGTACCAAAGCTATTAATGGAAGTCAGGAAGAGCACGAAATCTACTGCGGATTCCTGGAAACCTTCCTCTACCCAAAGCAGAAACCCACTGGCAGATGGTCAGCTTGACCACGACCCTTTGCAGGCTGCCAGCTAACCCCACCTAATCCCTTTGATACATCCTTTATCGATCTAGTGTTTCATTGTTGCTCTGAGCATCATGCTACGAAGTCGAATGTCTTACAAAAGCCTATTATGCCCCTGCCTGTCTTTATTGACAAAGCCAGTAATCTTGTCAGTGGAAGAAAATGAGTTTGCCTGCAGGACTGACTTTCCGTGAAACTGTGCTGGCAGTCGTTAATCATATTCCTCTCTGCTAATCCTTTATCAATTGACTCTCATCTCAGCACTTCTTCTGTTATTCTGCTTGGTAGCGATGTCAGGCTAATCAGCCTATAATCATCCTGGAAATCCCCCTTGCCCTTTTGAGCACTGACAGTTTAGCACTCCTGAAACCTTGGGGCATTTCATTACCAGTCCGGAAAATGATTTACAACAGCAAGACAAAGATGTGTGCAGAGGTTTTAACGCTCCAGAGCTGCTCTGCTGCACTGTTCCCAACACCTTCCAAGGCCTGCTCTCTGCTTCTGCTGCAGAAGGGACTATTATTTTCCCACCTGCAGGAACGACAGGGATGTTTTAGCAGACATTTGGAGAGAATCAGCTGCTCTTTGCCCTTCTGGTGAACTGGCTCCAGCTGTGGCACCAGCAGAAGAGCAGAGTCTCTTTGGTGCACAGCTCCCAGCCGGCTCCTGTCCCCTTCACATTCTCGCACAGTGACCAAGACTGAGCAAAACCTGGTTACAACTCCTGCTCTGGGAAGGTGAGGGGGAGTTCCTGCAGCCACACAGACGCTTGTGCTGCCACAAGAGCAGGGCTGGCACCGGTGCTGCGGTGAAGGACTGCCGGAGAAGGATGGGCAGGAGGGCTCCAGCCAGCGCCAGTGCCAGCTTCCAGCACCCACCAAGCTATAGCCGTAATTTGGTCTTTTCCACTCATATCTCTGAGAACCTTTTCAGTTATTCCTCTGCTTCTCTTCCAGCGTAGCATCAGCTGCGAACGCAGGCGGGTGTTAAATGAGGTGAAGGATAACAGCCCCCTGACGCATCCCAACTCTCGCTGGCTTGACACATTGCCTCTTCCTGCAGATTTGTGTGGCTACTTATCTGCCTGCTGTTTCTCATTACCTGTTATTTATAGTGCCCTAGCTAGTTTTCCATCCACATAACAAAGTTCACAGACAAGCTAATCTATATTCAGGTTCTCAAGGCAGATTTTCAGAGCCAGCTGCAGTGTTGGCTTCTCCAGAGCTCTGCAACTCCACCTGAACCCTACCGGACATGGCACATGGTTCTGCGCTGAGAAACAGCCTGCTGGGCTGGTCTTTAGGAGGCTGGAACCATATCTTGTAAGCTTATGCAATGCTGGCTATGGATATTTGGCCAAAGCAGACCACGGCAAGAAGGGAGGCTCTAGTTGTCCCCAAGACAGAATCCAAAAATATTTTCTATCAAAAACAAACCTACATTGAATCAAACCAATGCATAATGAAATCTGTGTTAAAGCCACCAAATAAATTAAAAGGAGCAACAAAACATCCTTGAGACAGCACCAGAAATAAGCTGCTGGATATGAACACAATGACTCTGAATCCAAAAGCAATTACTTATTATCTATGTCTTGCAATATGAGTCTCATTCTAAATGAAGTGGTGCTGAGAGCTTCCACGACATCGCAAAACTCCAAAGCTCTGCACAAATACTGCAATAAGTTAGTAATGCAACCTTGCAAGGATGTTTAATGCAGACTAGCAAGGACTGAGAGGACTTTTCAAGGACTGCATAGGAAGTCAACAGGAAACTGTTGGCTAGAAATACAGGACAAACAGTGCACCTTGCACAGTGTTTTCCCCCACAAAGCCCCAAAGGCTTGTGAACATCAAGTGATTTACCAGCTGGCGGAGGTAGTCCTGGATTGTGCTGGGATAGACGAGTACACTGATGGCAACCAACGTGTTGAGAGCAAAGTCAAAGATCTGGTAACAGAAGAAAGGGATGATCCAAGCTGCATGTTGCTAAAAAGGAAATAAAATAAAAACTCGTCAGCTACAAGTTAAAATAGAAGGATATACATCTTTCTGCACTAAAATCTAAGGAATATTTGACAAAAAGCAATGTTAAATCACCTAAAAGAAATATGACATTCAGACAAAAGGGTTGTCCAAGCCAGTTTGGCTCCTGAACTGTGGTAATATGTGTGGTGTTGGTCCCACAACTCATTATGCTAGGACATTTAGAAACTAAATGATATTCTTTTTCCCCCTAATTAGTAGGACTAATACTGGGACAAACCACAGGCTTTGCAGGTGAATGGGGAAAAAATTCCCTTAACATTGGTAGTACAAGATTCAGTTATCTGAATTCACAGTTTGCCCAGAGCTTACTCATATTGGAAACTGCAGATAGTCAACACAACCGGGCAGTCTTCCTGCTGGCAGCACGGAGCCCTGGCATACCACTGGTCTAAGTAACCAGTTCTACTGCCTCTTAGACTTTTTTTTTCCCCTTTCAGTTTTCAGCTAAACAACTAAACAAGAAGTTGTTAGAAAGCACTTTTCTTAATTTCGTTTCTAGAGTTGTACAGATCACTTGATTCATGCCTTCACTGAATATAATGAATTACCTTATATGCGCCGTACGTAGCCATTGCACAGATCAGAATCATAAGAAGAGATATTGCTGTGGCAATGCACATATCTGGAAGAGAAACACATCAAAATGACTGCAGATAAATTCAGAGCTTCGTTCTGTTATTTTGTCATCTACCTCACGCAGAGCATCTCAAAGGGCAGGGTGTGAAGTAGGTAGAGATGTATCAAGTGCATCATTCAGCCACTGCTGGAAGAAATCTCTTGCTCTTGGGGGAAACGTCCTAAATATGAGAAGCACAGAGAGTGATTACACTGTGCAGGACTCTGCAGCCTCTATGAGGTTGTGGAAATGCCATGAATGGTTTAATTTTTTTGAGGATTTTCAAAAATCAGGACCAGTCTTGACAAGAAGACCATTCTGCAGGTGATGATGACATCTACAGTCAGAAAGTGATTGCTTTTCTACACAGCAGATTGGTTTTGTACTAATAGCTGCTATATACCATTGCTCACAACTCTCTAAAAGCTCTGGAAAAGGAGAAATGAATTTTTAAAAGCAAAACTGGTGGGTAGAGGCATCTTAGAGGAGAAGTAACATCTTGGAAGTTTTCATTTCAGCCAAGAATACTACAGAGATATACAGTTTATTAATGAAGATGTATAATTTTTACGGAAGGTGAAGTAGTAAAAGACAGAAAATATTCTTTAAAGATTTGATTGGAGTAGTTACAGGACTCCTATCTTTTTCCTCTATGGCCGCTCAGCTTTAAATTAACTTTTCATTAGATTTCAGAAGTTCCTAAGCCATGAACAGCTAGAAGGAGATCCTGGGTGAAAAAATTACATATGTTTGGTCTTTTCATATACACCTCTCTTGATATCATTACAGGCCATAGTCAGGATACCAGAATGCATTTCTGAACTCAAACTTACAGTCAGTTTGAGAGTGCAACTGAGCATTGCAACTACTTTTCTGAGGTTAAGCCAGTGCACAAAGAGGAGAGAGGACATGAGATGGATAGGACATGACTTTAGACATCCCACCTCTGTCATTATCTGTACCTGCTGTTCACGTTGTTGTCACCAGGTGAACTTAAACTACCTGCGTTTGGTGGACTCGATACCCACAAACACATGATGCTGTTCAGGCTGTACACAACCCATCACTGCCTGACTTTGGAGGTGTTTGAAGTGTGAAGATGCCTCCATTTGATTAGAGTTCCCATAACATCTAGCTCCAGCACACAATGAGGAACACCCCACAGCATGGGACAGTCCCTCCACCTCCCTGGCTGCATCAAAATGAGGTTCTGGGTAGGTGCCCTGGAGCCTTCCTCAAAGTCCCTGAAAGGTCCTGATCTGGTGGCTGTGGACTGATCTCACCTACCACGAGCAGGCAGTAGTGCAGGATCATTTGGTTCATGGATGAAGAGGGTGGACAGACACTAAGTCTTTTCTGTCATTTTTCCAGCCTACCGGTACAATCATCCGTGTAGAAGACAGAGAACCCAGTCCTTGATCCTCCTCTGCCTGAGGGAACACAAAGCCTTGCACTAGCGCAGAGCTCCTGCCAGCACTAATCCAGATTTCTGCTGGCCTTTGAAGCAGAGAGGAACCTGAGACTTGTGAAGCTGGCAGAAAAATGAGCAAGAGGAGACTGTTGCTAGCTGGTGAGGTCATTTCCAGAGGGTGCTTATGTACCTGGAGCCACAGGCTCCTTGGGTACTGTGCCTACCAATGGCCTGACTAAGGACTTAGGAACCCAAGTCTCCCCTTTTGCAGGACACTGCCTGTGTCCTTGTTTCAGGACTCTTGCTCGCTCGCTCTCTCTCTCTCTCTCTCAGCTTTTGTCCTTGTGATTGCATAGGGACTCAAATGCAACAGAAAACATGTTGCAGGCTGCTTCCTAATTTAATGGATGGGGCCCCTTTCCTGGGCACTTGGAGGAGCACATTTAAACTCCACTGTAGTCTGATGAGGACCTGGAGTCCAGATGCCCTTAATGACAGTGCAAATGCTTGAATCTTTGCCTTATTGTCCAAAGAAGCAGGTCTCACCCAGGAGAGCCACCAGCACTCAGCACTGAGGTTAGCTGCACCCCTGCGCTCTCTGCTTCCTGCCCAGTGGCTTTATGCAGCTTGGCTTGTGGGGGCTTGGAAATGCCATCGGGAGGTAACTGGGCTCTCTGCTCATCATTCAGGAGGGGATAGCATCTCAGTGCATCCCAAATTGCTATTCATCCCAAACTGCTCTTCAGAGGCACCTCCTTTTCTTTGTGTAGAGAGTCTGGACATCCAGCACAGGCATCTGAGCTTCATTGCCACGACAAGTCTTCAGCTTTTTAGGAGCTGGAAGGCTGTGCTGTGTCTGTTAGAGTGACCTTAATTCTGCCCTCAAGAGGAAGAAGCACCCACAAAAAATCCCTGTACTAACAAAAGGTACTGCAGCTTCTTCAGACACTCTTCACTGCGTGGTCATTTACTCTGGCTGCCCACATACATCCTGTGAAATCAAAATGATTTTGAATGGACCTGCTACAATCAAGGTAATGAAAGAAAAGGAGGAAAGTGGAAATGGCTGCCTGTAGCCACTGACCTCGATTGAAACTCTTGTAAAAGAGGCGCTCGGATCAATATTTTTATTTTAACCATCACTTTGAAGGCATTGCTCATGTATTTATTCTGTCCATTCTTAATCCTAGTCACCTATCCAAGGGGAAGCTGCTGTCATTGTCATTTGCAGCAGATGCAGCAGTCAGGCCCCGCTTTACTTGTGACTGTGGCAGTACTGGTTCAGAGCCAGAGCCAGCAAACTGCGATAAATTTGACATTGAAGCTCTGGTCTGGCACAGTCCTGCTCCCTGTCTCCAGTGTCTCTCTAGCTGTCCTCCGCCATGCCAAGTCCTAGTTGGCTCAAGCCGGTTCTTTCTCATTTAAGGCTTCATTGGGTTTTTTGAGCTGTGTTGGCTTGAATTAATCAGAATGAAACTAAATATGTAGCACATTGAACAAGAAGCTAGCTAACAGGGGTGTGTGAGTTTTTTTTCCAGCCATGTTGTGCTTTCTGTGGCATTCATGGCTGGAAGGGCTGTACTTGGGCCACTGCAGTGGTTATACAGCCTGTTGTCCTAGATGGCTTTCTGAGTTTTCTGCTTGGGTTTAAGGAAACCAGCGGAGTTTTTTTTCCTCTTGTACCTTGCAGTGAGATCCTACCTTCCTGACTCATTGGGCAGAAGATGCTGCTGGGGCTGGGCAGAGCTCCTACCATGGAGTGCTTGTGTGCACAGCAGGCTCTGCAGCTGGAACTCCCTCGAATGCTTCTCATGAGTATTTCCTTGCCTTCCCCTCTCCTCTTGCAGCGGAGGCTGGTGATGGGTGCTGCAGAGACAGGGAGGAGCAGCCAGCGAGGCCAGTCCCTGAGCCAGGACCTGTGTGGAGTGACGGAGACCTCAAATCCTCCAGGTCATCCCCTGCCCCGGCCCTGGAGCTAATTGCTGGCTCACAGCTCTGACAGCAGGGGCCAGAAAGCTGCTGATCAGCAGCCTGCAATCCTCAGGCAGCTTTGCCCACCCTCCTAGATTATTTATCCAGCAGCTTGGCCTCCTTAGTGCCAGCCCAGGGCAGGGACACGGGCAGATTTTGTCCTGAGCTGCTGGCATCGGTGTTAAAGTTCTCCTCAGTTTCTACAGGGCGCACACAGGATTTCAGTCCTTGTTGTCATACAGCTTGTGAAGCATCACGCACATCCATGGCACTGTGAAGGCAGTAAATAAAGCCAAGCAACACACACGGCTTGTTTGGGCTGTTGACATGTCAGGATCATGGTCTGTATCTGGAGAAGCTGAGCAGGAGGCTCAGGTGAAACCCTCTGGGAAGTCAAAATGATTTATAGGGCTTTCCATCTCCTGCCCAGAGATTGTTAGTCTGTCACAGCAGCAGTATTACACTGGGCAGCTCACACGTTTCTCATTTTCCCTAGTCCAACTTCTAGTTCATAAACTCCCTCAGGCCCTAAGGAAATAACAAAAAGAAAGATGAGACTAAATGGGTTCAGCTGAATATCCGGCATAGGAGGAATCCCAGGGTTTTCCCTGGCTCCCAGATGTATGTCTCAGAGAGCCAGCCAAACCACACACCCCAGTGTCTTCCAGTACCTCCATGTGCCGTGTGGCAAGTCTTGGCAGACTTCTTTCCTCCTTGTTTCCTTTTGTAGAACAGAAGGGAAAAGCTATAGCCTACAGCTTTTTCTAAAGTGCTCAGGCAAATCCTTCCTCTGCTGAATCAAACAGGCATTTTGGAGCCTCTGGGAATGCCCTGGGAACTAATTCCTGAAATTCAGGCTGCGCAGCCATTCACAGAGGAACGGATGCTGCACTGGTATTTTCAAGCAGTTCACGCTAGACTGGCTCCGGTCCTGCACGTAGCAGGAATTTTTCCAGCTGCTGGAACAGAAAATTAAAAATGCTCCATAAACCAGGCCTGGGCACAGCCAGAAAGAAACATGAATACAAATATTGGGGGAATCTTGGTTTCTTGGAAGTAAAGTGAAATCTGTCATTAACTTCAGGTTACCCATCATTCCAATCCTGTCACTCAGCTGATAAGTTTATTTTCAGCTGATGATAAATTTATTTCCAGCTGATATTTTCAGATCTTTTATGAAAACCTATTTGAGGAGGGAGGGAAAGGGAGTAACAATTTTACATTCAAACTCTGTGTCTGTATTTTTTTTTTTTGTTTGCTATTGATAGGAGCATCAAAAGTAGTAATTAGAATAATGGCAACTAATATTTCCATCATTATTGTTTGTCAACACATAACAACTTTGGGACCTTGATTAGGATAAAAAATTGGTGTATCTTCCTGTATTTCATACACATAGGTTCACATTTAAGAATTTCAGCACATGCAGCTAACCTGGGAAACATTTTTTCAAAAAAAAAGACAAATAAAAGTAGGGCAAGTCTGTCTGATGTTTTATCTCATAAGAAAACATTTCCTCAGATTTGAACAAATGTAGTCATACTTAAAGAAAAAATGAAAAAAAAAATCTCCTGCCAGCTATTTCCAGTAGCCATAAAAGCCCGTAGCTTGATTCAGCTGCCTTTACTCAGTAAGGCATTAAACCGGAGGGAGTCAAAGAATAGAAGACGAAGTTAATTCAGATGTTCATTCGCAATTTAACTGTCTGTGAAATGTTCCCTTTACCGAATGGAAATGAGGTCGCTTGGCCCACAAGCCATCCTTTTACAGTCTTGCAGGGTTCACTTCAGAAGCCTTGATAAAAAAATGTAGAAAATACAATTTTCAAGTGTAGATGGAAATCCCCAGTGTACTTGATCTGACAGCCACTGCATTACAAAACAGAATTACTATTTTAAAGCCTTGGGCACTGGCAGGCCTCTGATGTCGGCTATATAAAACCACCCTGACAGACAGTCATTACCAAGGCTAATCTCTGAGAATTAGGACAAGGCAGTCAGTTTTAATATGTCAGAATCAGCTAGGAGCCCATCTGCATCTACTGTGGTCCTTACTTTCTTAAACCCAGTTATATAAAGAGATTTTTAGTTGGAAGTGGCAGGTGGTTTTTCAACGAAGACACAATAAAGTAGCAATTTCCCCTTATTATTAATTTTATATAGACCCTCAAGGCAGATCTGTACTAAAGACCTTGTGGAAACAAGCATCCCTTAACCGATACCTAGCAGCTCTGACACACCGTGGGTGCAAATATTTTTCTCATGTGCGGGACTATTCCTTTT
>NW_010098542.1:12060-17758 GCF_000699245.1 Pterocles gutturalis
CTTGGAGCTTTTGCTGTGGATGGGTGTGATGCTGAGCAGCAGGACACCGGTGTAACAAACAGGTGACTTTGTGTCGCATTACCGAGAGAAATGTTGAATGTAACTATCTTGTGAGCAGAAATTAAAATATGTTAAGAAATATTAGTTCTTTAGCTTAAATAAGTAATTTTTAAATAGAATGAATCACTTGGAGTTGTAAGGTTGTGTGATTTAGTATGCTGTTTACTCAGCTTTACTTACTTAGCAAGTAGTTAGATTAGCCAAAGCCTGAGGCTGCAAGATGTAAATTTCCACTTAGGTATATTTTTCCCTTTAGTAGCTGGTACAGTATGCTGTGTTTTGGGGTTTTTAATGTGAAAATAATGTAGACAACACTCTGAAGTTGTGGTTATGGCTAAGTGTCATAGATAAGCTTTTATCCTAAGTCCAGAACTTTTTATCCTGAGACTTTTGCAGTTTCTTTTATTCTGCTGAAAAAACACAGACTGGAAGGTACGGAGGCTTCAGGGTGCAGTAGGTGCAACTTGTCAAGATAAAAAACCCCATGACCTGCCTAGAGACAGAGAAAGAATCCAATGAGGTGTTAGAAGACCCTACACCAAAAATCATAAGTGGACCAAATTCGCGTGAACAGCACATGAACAGTGCATGAGGGGCAGGTGAATAGTCTGTAAGGGTATCATTGCCCCAGAATTTATTGGCCTGGGGTCACTCTCTGGAGGCACCCAGCTCAAGCTGACCTTGCTGCTGTACGATTTAATAAATTATGTATTTTTTCAACTTTGATGCCTGAGACTCTGCTACAGGAAAACTAGCGTTTAGACTACGGAGGTAACGCCGGATGCCTGGATGGTGTGGGCTTCCTTAACAAATAAACAGACACTTCTATCAAAAACATGCTGAGGGAAAACTTTCTAGATACCAATTAAATGGTTAAAGCAAATCAACAAACCAAACATCACCAAACAATTTGAAACAGAAGAAAGAAACATTTGCAAAGGACAGGAGGGTTTTGCAGGAGACATAAATGGCCTCGTTCACCCTTCCCTGAAACTGTATTGAAGATTTTCTATGATGTCCTTTGGTGGAAGAAGGAAGCAGCCCCGTGTAATCACTAACACGCCTATGATTGTACAGTTAATTTTTATATTTGCATTATTACAACAGGTTTCTGCAAGTCGTGCCACGTGCATGTGGTGGGTGTGTATATATGTACAACACGAATGAACACATTCAGCCAGTTGCATAAATAGCAGCATGGGGTCTTGTGCATGTGCAGGCACTGTGGGACCTGGTGCTGGGAGGTGCAGAGACTCTGTATCTCCTTCTGTCTTGCAAAATCCTCCTGGGGCTTCCAGCATCATGCTCAGAGATAACATCTCCACGTCAAGGGTTGGCTATACCCCTGCTAACCCAGGACACAGCAGAGCAGATGGATTACTAATAGGTAAGAGATTAGGTTACTATTAGGTAACCAGTTTGAACTGTGCCATGAATACGCCTCTCACAATAAAAATGCATCTATAAGATACTAAGGTGAAGCAATAATTAAAGGACAATAATTACTGAAATGATGGGACAATTACACAAACACTGGAGCAACTAGCGTTAGTTATTTAGACAGCTTGTACTTACTGGCATCATCCATAAATTCAAATTCACCCCCTAACTCAGCACTGGTTAGGTGGTACTGGTCAGGATCGGTCAGGGCGCTCAGCAGAATCAGCAATACCACTGAATTGATAATCTATGGAGAAGAAAGAGGGAAAAGGGTCAGGCTGCGAAAGTAATCCATGAAGAACCTCTGGGCAGCATATACCCACCACAGGCTGTGCCAGCTATGGCGAGGCTGTTTTACAGCTGTATAACTGCAGCATTTAACTAACACTACAATTAGTTTTTCTGGGTCTGTGTAAGCAGGACCTATTTCTTCCCCAGGTGGCAGCAGCAAAATGAAACAGGGATTGCTCTTTTTCATTCTGACTCTCTCCCACACCATCAGACAAGTCCCCATTGCTCTTTCAGATTATAAAACACGTTAGCACATCCACTTCAGCTTTTCTGTTGCAAACATTAAAATCAATTAAAAACAATCATCTTGAGATTATTACAAATGCGTGTTGTAGTCAAGGATTACTAGCATGGCAGAGATGGAATTGGGGACAGGCCCTGTTTAATTGCTAGATAATCAAAGAGGAGCTGATTTGCTGGAAGAAGCTGAATTTCAAAAGAAGCCATAAGTGATGAGCTGTTTCACATGAGCTGCTAAATCAGGGGGCCTTGAGGGGACAGGAGTAGGTGGCAATGTGAGCCCAAGGTCTGATGCGCACGTTTGTGTGTCATATGGCACAAAGACGTTCACATACACTAAGGCTTTGGCTATGAAATGCAATAAGTGACTTAAACACAAGAATATAGTATTGAGTGATTCAGCAGAAGCAGATGGTCAAGGATCAGCTATGAGAGGAATTCAGAGGTAGCCAAGTTTGACATTTTAAACCGAATCTGAACAAAATGCTCATGCAACTTTGAAGTGAATAAGGCTAATTGCAGAAAGAAGCTTGCTCAGAGTGAAAGAATGCAGCTTGGCTAAAAGATTATTCTACAGAATTAGGAAGATAACTGACGAACAGGAAAATGGAGAAAAGAAAGCTGATTATAGAGTATGCTGGATAAGATGGATTTTTATCGCTTTGGTTCTCACTTTGAAGTCATCCTAACCTGATCACAGGTTACTAACAGCAACAAAAAGGCATAGGAACACAGGCTGTTACAAGACGTGAACAGGCTAGAGAATTTCTTGGGTAAGATAAATACTTTTTGACAGGCAAATTCCATCAAGTTTAGCTGATACCAGATCTGTTAGCAATATCTTTGAAAAACTGTTGAGAATAGATTGAGTTCACAAGACAGGGAAACACAGTTTATTCCTTTACAAAGCAGGAAGGCTATATAAAGAATTCCTAGCTAGATTGTGAGATTTAAGAATAAAATAAACCCAAGAATAGATAATCAAGCACTCTCCCCATTAGCACTTCAAATTTGTATGGTCATAACCAGCAAACACCATGGACTTGTCAAGGACAAACCATAATTCATCTTATTTTCCTTCTCTAACAGGCTAAGAGGCCTTGGGCACAGGGAGAACGCAGTAGATATCATCTCTTTGCATCTTAGCAAGCCTTTTGACATTACGAGGTTCTCATAAATGAGCTGGGAAAACCTGGCTTGGTTGAAAGTGCAGGAAGGTGACTGTTGTAATAAAAGAGTTGTTGTCAAGAATTCACAGCCAGCACAGAAGATGTATCGTTCAAGTGTCGTTGAAAGACTTGGTATTTCAGGTCATTTGTGACTTGTATCTTTAATTTGCAGACAATGCCAAGCTGTAAGCACTTTAGGAGATAAGATTAAAGAGATTTTTATCAACTATGGCAAAATTCAGACAACAGAATACAGTTCAGTACCAACAAGCACAGAGTATCACATTTGTGACCAACTGCAGAAGAAGAAGAGGAGAAATAACTGAGTAGGTAACAGTTCCTCAGAAAGGAGTCTGGGTATAACAGTGAATAAACTGAACGTGACCTGGTGCCATCCCATGAGCTCATCTTTACAGCTCCATGGTGGTGGGCAGCAACTGCAGAAACATGGGTCTTAGACGCACAAGTCATCCTCCCACTTGCCCTCCACAGGGCCTCTGCAGAAGGGGACCAGTCCGAAGTCAATCTAAAATGTGCCAAGTAGAACCCTGGGGAGGATCCTGCAAGAGAGCAGAGGGGTACCAGACATCTGGAAAGCAGGGCTGACAGGGAAAAAAATGGACTGTCTAGTGAGGAGAAGGTGGAGGGAGCTGCTCTCAGTCTTTTATATGCAGAAAGGTGAGGAAAAGAAGGAGGCAACAGACTTCTCCAGATCCACGGGGAGATGAGTAAAATAATACATTGAAATTACAGCAAAAGGAAATTTAGGTTAGGCAGCTTGCTGAACAATAAGAACAATCAGACAGCAGAAGAGATTGGAGGGGGTTAGGGATCTTCATTATTGATTTTTTTTCCTAGAACTGTTAAATAGCTTTGTGTGGGGAATGCTGTAGCCATAGATGGTCTTGTCTTGACTTTGAAGACAGATCAGACAAGCGCCAAGATTCAGAGTTTTATTCTATCAATCCTCTTAATTTTTTAACATGATGTAAAACTTTATTTTGCAATCCACTTCTTGCTTTAAAGTCTTTTGTGGAAAGACAGAGGACACATGCCAGTAATAAATATACGTTACTTAAGAAGAGTACTCAAAATAACCAGGCAATCAGAAACTATAAATGTATATAGTGTTGCTATTTTAAAGGCATACAAGTTTAATGTTTTGTACAGATACATAAAGGAAGATCCATAAAATACTGATCTAGGCATTCTACTTTCTCCATATGGATATATCCAGATTCACATTACGTGTTTGTCAGCATTGCCTGCAAGTTTCCCTATAAGACACAGATTGTATTTGCCTGATCTGAAGTCTGCTGTGGTCAGTAGGAATCTCTCTAATGCTCTTCAGTGCATTGCTTTTCTGTTCTATCAGAGTGTTCTCCTGAGATCCTCACAAGGAATCTCCGAGCACCTTCCAGCTGTGCTATCGGCAGTCCATGTGTTTATTTGCTCACCTTCTTTCTCTGAGAAGAAACGCATGCAGAGTTAGGTGTATTGTATTTGTTCGGGTTTTTCTTTTGCTTTGAAAGTGATGCAGACATTGAATTTTGAAAAATGCTTTAATGCAGAAATCTAATGTGCCTAAAAGCTTGCTGATGTAGTATCTTCTAAGGGCACATAATCAAGGAGAACAGCGTAAAGTGATTCCCTGTCGATATACGCAGCTGGTATGAGAGTTGAAGTCTCTGTTCTAGGAAAAGCAAAAGAGGTTTTTCTGCTTTCTCAGTAGGGCCAAGATTTCCTTCAAGATGTTTTACATTCCTTCAGCAGCAAATAATGTAACAACGAATTAACAATGCTTTAGAAAAGATTTTCATTATGCAAAGTTTCCGTAAGCAACTAAGCCCTATACCTTCCTAATGACACGTTGTCCTCCTTTTATGGATGGAGGAACAGAAAGGTGTTCATGGACATGCGGTGGGGTGGTGGTAAGGGTGGTGTTCAGTGGTAAGAATAAAATACAAGATTTTGCACTCTTAGGTCAGAACTGTGACCACTGGCTCCTACTGCTGGTTATGTCCATAGTGCTAACCAAGGTTATAGGAGAGGAGACCCAAGGCACTGGCTGGCCTTACTGGCCCTGCCACAGCCCCACCTTGGGCATCCCCACACCCTTGGCCATGGTCCAGGACCCCACTTCAGCTCAGCCTGGGGGCATCAGTCCCTGGCCCTGTGGCACCACAGGAGTGCTGGCCTCCAGCCATGCTTCCTGGATGGACCCCTTGAATGCATGTTGTAGCTTGTCTCCAGTTCTGTCCCTGGTCTCATCCTCTTTTGCTCCTGGGTGGGTCCCCTGGATGGCCCCTGGCCCTGGTTCATCACCTCCCATGTTGGGGGCAGTTGGTGGACCCAATTATCAGCTCTCGGTTCTGCACCTGGGCTCAGCCCCTGCAGGATGGTGCCCAAAGTGCCCCAACAGGAGACTAGACCAAGATCCCACAGAAAGTCCTAGAAATGCCCAGCTGTCCTCTTATAGAATCATAGAATGGTTTGGG
>NW_010098543.1:0-1434 GCF_000699245.1 Pterocles gutturalis
TTTGCAGTCAGAGGGCGGGGGCGGATGCAAAAAGGCTGGGGAAAGACCCCCCTAGAGCCAGCCCCAAGTCCCTCTGACCTCAACCTGCTCTCCAGGTCAGCAGGGTTCAGCTTGGTTTCATTTCTGTGGCCGCACAGACCCCGGCAGTGAATGGAAGCCCTTGAGGCATTCAGCCTGCTGGGCCATTCTGCAGAGACCCCGAGAGCTCAGCACACTGGGACAGCTGCACACTCAGCACACCAGGACAGGACACTGGTTGCCCCAAAAAGTCAATGTACTGGGATGATTTTGCCCTAAAACCAGCGGGCTGCAGCCCACCCTCCCTTCAGAAGCAGTCTGGTTCCTCCTGTTTGTCTTGCACAGTGACAGACTAAAGAGACATCTCAGACCCAAACTGCAGGGGTGCAACGTGCAGGAGAGCATTGTGTTGATGTACAAGAGCACAAACAGAGCATGGGGATCCAGTGGAGGATCCCTTTTGCAAACGCAGGTGTGAAAGCAGAGAGAGGCTGAGAAATGCTAAAGATATGAAATGATCTTTCAAGGTCCCTTCCAATCTCTAACATTCTGTGATTCCACCATAAGACTGCAGTCAACTGAGACAGCTTGAGGAAGTCACCCTGCTGTGGCTCAGGGACAGGTGCCACCTCCCACGCATCCATGGGGGCACAGACCTTCCATCAAGATCTCCAGCACGGAGACTGGCAGAGGAAGAGATCTCGTGGCAAGCGATGGAGAACACTTTTATTTATTCTGATCACCTGTCTCTCATCCCTAAAGCTCACCCTACAGCTTCAGACTTGATTTTTTTATACTCTATTACAAGTTCTTTCACCGCAAAACAGTGAACTAACCCCAAACCACACAAAAAATCATGTTTGTTTTTCATGCTGTCCTCTCAATTTGGGAAGAAAAACATGCTGACATTCAGCATGGAAGGGAAGAGAAACAATTCTGCCCGTACAGCCCTGCTGGTTTCAGCATTACTTACAGTAAGTGCAGCTCCCATCAGGCCCTGGACAACTGCTTCTCCGGTTGACTGTACCTAGGAGACACAAGGAGAACACGACCTTTTGCTTTCTTCTGCAATTACACCCAAACACAGAGGGGTGTTGCACAACAAACATGTATCTGCTACCGAGAAGTGCTGACAGAAGCCAAGCACTGCAGACAAAGGATAGCCAGAGATAAGAAACATGGAAGAGATTTCCTGGGAACGTGTGTCTCCTAACCTTCAGGCCACTCTGACATGTCATTTTATTAGAAAATACTTAAGCATTTACATTTACTAATGATGAATCAATAGCATTTATGCATCAGTTGCTGGTGTGCCAGTACACGGTGGTCTCTCAGCAGACGTGGGGTCTGCACGATCGAAAAGCCAGGTCTGTCTGCTTGTACATTTGGGGATGTCCTGGGTTCAGCTGAGACAGA
>NW_010098544.1:0-235 GCF_000699245.1 Pterocles gutturalis
ATGTTGAAAGTGTTACAAAAGTAAGCAGATAAGACCAAAAAAATGAGATAATGCTACCGGGATCCCTCAACAACTCAAGATATTCTATGATCCTATGATCCAACAATGGGTCCCTTCCAACTTGAGATATTCTATGATTCTATGATCTGGCAGACTGTCAACAGCAGAGCAGAGAAAAGATCTGAGAGTCAACCTCCTCTGCTTGACATCATGTCCGTCATTAGACTGAGCAAAT
>NW_010098545.1:0-5698 GCF_000699245.1 Pterocles gutturalis
CAGGTCCTTGCTCAGCCATGCTGGTTGCCTGCCCCCTTTGCTCAATTCCTTCTGCTGGGGGATGGAGACTCTTGTGCCCTCAGAAGGGTCTCCTTAACGAGCTGCCAGCACTGTTCTGCTCCTATGCCCTTAAGGACAGTTTCCCAGGGATCCCATCAAGTAATTCCTTGAACAGCTGGAAGTTTGCTCTCCTGAAGTTCAGGGTCCTGACTCTGCTTTTTGCCAGGCCCTTATTCCTCAACATCACAAACTCCACCAGGACATGGTCACTACAGCCCAGGCTGCCCCCAGTCTTCACCTCCCTAATGCTCTCTTCTACATTAGTGAGCACCAGGTCTAGTAATGCTTCACCTTGGGTCAGTCCATCCAATATCTGGACCAGGATTATCCTCAATAGACTCCAGGAGCCTCCTGGATTGTTTGCAGCCCGCAGTGTTGTTATCCCAGCAAATATGAGGGTGGCTGAAATCCACCATCAGAAGAGCCTGTGAGCGTGACACCTCTTGAGCTGAAGCAAGAAGGCCTCGTCAACAGGTTCTCCCTGATCAGGTGGCCTATAGTAGACCCCAACCACTAGATGTCCTTTGGACCACTCCTTGATTTTAACCCATAAGCTCTCAACCTGGTCATGACTGTTTCTCAGAAGCAGCTCTTCGCAATCTATCCACTCCCTAACATAGGGCACAACTCCCCTCTCCTCCTACCCTGTCTATCCCTTCTGAAAAGCCTGTAGCCCTCAATCAGTGTTCCAGTCATGGGATTCATCCCACCATGTCTCTGTGATAGCAATTAGGTCATACTTTCCTAATTGCGCCACAGTTTCCAACTCCTCCTGTTTATTTCCCATGCTGCATGCACTGGTATAGAGGCACTTCAGCTGGGCTAGAGGCCTCATTACCTTCTTAGAGGAGCCCTTCCTAACACCTCTGAGACAAATCTGGGGTTTTCCCCCACTGCTGCCCAAGGCGACAGCATTCCCTCGCTCTTCTTCGTTGCCCAGTACATCCCCTCCCCCCATCGTATCTAGTTTAAAGCCTTGCTAATCAGTCCAGCCAGCTTCCTCCCTAGAATATTCTTGGCCCTTTTAGTCAGCCTCATCCCATCTGATGTCAGTATTCCCTGTTTCTCAAAGCTATGTGCCAGATCATAGTGCCCAAACCCCTGAGTATGACACCATCCCCGAAGCCATTCATTTAGCCTGTCTGTTCTCTGTCTGGATCCCAGTCTTCAACTGAGAGGAGAACACTACTTGTGCTCCCAATCCTTTAAGCAGTCTCCCCAGAGCCCTAAAGTCCCTTTTGATTGCCTTTGGGCTTCTTTTACCTACTTCGTCATTGCCAACATTAAAAACCAGTAAAGGGTAGTAATCAGAGGGTCTTACCAGGCAAGCGATGTTCCTAGCAACGTCTCTCACCCGGGCCCCGGGCAGGCAACACACTTCCCTATGGGACAGATCCGAGCGGTGTATCGGGCCCTCGGTTCCCTTCAAAAGGGAGTCCCCTATGACGACAGCCCTTCTTTTTTTTTTGATTGATGATGTGGTGATATGAGGGACAGTCTGACTTGTCCCAGGCAACCCCTCTAAGATGGATGGACCTTCATCCACCTCCATATCCCCCTGTCCCTCCAGCTCCAGAGCCCCATACCTATTGTGTAACGGCACCTGGGAAGGTGGGACAGGCTGAGAGGGGGTCTGCCTGCTGCCCCGCACAGGGACTTGTCTCCATCCCTCGCAGTCTCTTAGGTCCCCTCCTCCTGTCTGATTCTGAGAGCGTGGATGATCTGCTACTCCTTGCAGGGCATCTCCCCGGTGCCTTTCTTGTAGGGATGGCAGAGTGTGACTCCACCAATTTATCGCCCTCTCACAATCCCTGCTGCTCCTCAACCTTTCCACCTCCTCCTTTAGCTGCACCATCAGGCTGAGCAGATCATCCACCTGCTCGCACCACACACAGGTGGTATCTCTGCTACCCTCCTATAGCAGCGACAGGCTCAGGCACTCTCCACAGCCTGAGACCTGAACAGCTGCATGGACATGCGTGCTTACCATCTTACCTCCTTGCAGTCAGGCGGGTAATTGTCTGGCAGCTCCTGAGGAGGCTCCAGCACAGACTCTGGACCGGAGCTCAGGAGGCGGCAGCGGTACCATGGCTGGGGGTAAGGCACGAAAGGACAGCGGGAAGGCCAAGACGAGTGTGGTGTCGCGCTCACAGAGAGCCAGGCTACAGCTCCCCGTGGGCCAGATCCACAGCACTTGAAGATTCACACCACCAGCCACGGGCAAGTGAGTGCCACCGCTGCCGTCTGCAGTGCTGCCATCCTCAAGTCCCTCACAACTGAGGTGTTGGAGCTGGCGGGCAATGCTTTGAAGGATCTCAAAGTCAAGTGGATCACGCTCCATCACTTGCAGCTGGTGATCTGCAGAGATGAGGAGTTGTATTCCCTGATCAAAGCCACCATTGCTGTTGGAGGTGTCATCCCCCACATCTACAAGTCTCTGATTTGAAAGAAATAACAACAAAAAACAGCGTAGAGAGGAAAAAATAAAACCAACTGGCCCACTCCCTCCCATCATCATACTGTACCCAGGACAGAAGAAACATAATCAAGTAATCTGTAGATTACAGAATATGCATATAAAAATTAATTGGACTGCTTACTGGAAGAGTTCTCCAGCTCAGCTCATACTGCCACAACAGGTTTTTTGAACATTCAGGTGATTGATTCTAGGTACTCTTTCTTCTGTTTCCCATATGTACAATGTTCCCATTAAATTTGACTTTGAAGAACAGCTATGTGAGTGCTTTTCACTAGCAAGACTTTTTGTAGTAACTGAATATTGCATTTAGTGCCTGGACTTAGAAGACAGGAGCTGGGGTGTTGTTAGTTCCCTGCTAGCACTGTCCAGTGCAATGAGCAGCTCCTGGACCACACAAGATAAATGCCATTCCACTTCTCTTCCAGACAGGGATAAAATACTGTGCAACATAAAGCTACTGAGATAGCTCTGGAAAAGCTGGCTTGGGTACCAGATGCAGCATAGGTACTGCAGAGTGCCCTAGAAGCATGCCACCTGGAGCTGGACTGGCCAGGCTGCTTCCAGTGCGATACCCAGGCCTGGCAGTCCAGTACTGCAGCACTGGTGCCATGCACAGAAACCCGTGAAACCCAGAGACGGCATCTTCTTGAATCAAAGGCGTAGACATCCTCTACCCAAAGGTCTGCCTATACACAAAGGTACCTAATTTTTTTTTATATCAGTACTGTTGTAGAAATCAATTGTTGAAATGTTTGGTGGTAGTACTACGGTTATTTTAATTATTTTAGAAACATTATTTGGAACTACTAAAACTGAAGAATAATTCTTGAGGCCTAATAAACTGGGGGGGCTGGGAAATTAACTGCAATTATCACTAATCCAAGGAAGAGGTAATTTCAATTATTAATAGGAAAGATTTTTTTTTAAAATTCAAAACCACCTAGACTGTATTGGGAAAGTTCAATAAAAATGTTTTGATCACTATAACTAAGCAATCCACCAAGTTTATAGCTGTGTAAGGAATGATGCAAAAAAGAATGACAGATTGTAAAAGCGTCACCCTTCAGTAGTTACCAAAGTGCTTTTTGGCTTATTTAAATAAAACCAGTAGAACCTGTTCTGGAAATAGCTATCCTCAAGTTTGGAATGACAACAGGCTTCCACACTTGAACCTTAAGACTAAACAAAGCCATCAAAAGGAACACGAACACGATAAGACCTTAAAGGTTATAGCTCTTGGGGAGAAGACAATGTGAAATAAAAACACAAACCACACCAGTGTTTTCTTGGTGAAGGAACTACTTCAACCCAGCGGGAAAGAGCTGTTCAGCTGTTGCTGAACTATTTCAAGACTAGAGGGTGACAGAAAAGTGCAGAGTTGTATCAGAAGTATTTGAGAAATATTTTAAAATGCTCTGAAGCTGACACATACAGAAAATCTGATTAAGCGTGGTCTCCTCTTCCTCAGTGAATTTCAAATAATGTTTTCAAAATCTCTGAAGAAAGAAAAATACCACTTTAACACAGACTGACAAAACTGGCTCAAAAGCCATCATGGATTCTTAAGTATAATGCCTAGCTAGTGCCTCACTTCTGTAGGCAAAAAAAAAAAAATAAAATTCTCTGACCTCTTTGTACCATTCTAAATTCCTCTGAAACAACATTACTATGATAAAGCAATATCTATTTTTGGTTTCTGATTATGTAAATATATACTGTCACACTTGGTATTTTTGGTATCAGCCAGTGATTTTTATTATGGTTCAGCATCTTTATTCAGGCTGGAAAAGTGGACTGAACGTGAGAACTCTGTTCTTACTCAAGCGCCTGGAACAGGGAGTCCAGCGTCAGGGCTGGTGGAGGAGAGTCGTACCAAGGCAGGCTTGGCACATTGGATTAAAGGTTCTATCACAAGTTTCAGAAGCAATACCAATCAATGTCAGACCCACAGAAATATCTTAGCCAAAATTACAGGGTTCAATGATCATTTCTCATACATAATTAAAGCAAACAATCATCTAGCTGATCTGCAAAGGTTTCCTAAGGCCACCTGCTTGTGTACAGTCTTTTAATCAGCAAAGAAACCCCATATTAGCGATCTCCTTTATTGCCCTATAAAATGTTCACTATTGTTTAAGAATGGCAGAAGTGGAAAAATCCACTGGGATTTAGATGCAAAGAGCAGGCATTTACCATAACAGCAAAGCAGGCCAATGCTAATGTTTGGAGTTCTTTTAGAACTCGAGCTGCATTTTTTAAAAAAATATTTTTCTTCTTTCAAAAGAGGACAGCAACCTGAGTTATCTGAAGGCTAAGAAATTTCTTCTAAGACGATAACATCATTTTACAGACAATGTTTGTTTGCATATTCTGTTTAATTGGCAGGATTCTTCCCAAACTTTTCAGAAATGCTTTTTTTCTTAAATGGGATCCTGGTTTTGCATATCTCCATTTCTGCCTTGAGCCACACTGGAACACGGAGAAGTTACAGCTGACAAGCACAGACCAACTGCTCTGCAGGTCAGGAACTCTGGAGTTTTAGAGAAACTGAGGCATCCAAAAGCAGTGGACACCCTTCAGAAACACAGATCAAGCAAGACTGCTTACTTTGAAAACATTTGCTTTGTTCAACTAAGCATCTGAATTATACATCCAGATGCTGAAGTTATCCGACGCAACTGAGACAACAGTGAGATGATAAAAAAACATGGCTTTGTATGTGAACGACCAGTAACTAAAAACGCACCCCTTCTAACCCTCCAAGCATAGGGATACGGCTGAGGGGGGACTGACCCCCGTGGAGCACTCTGCGGTCCCATAGTTTTGCTTGCAGTTGTCCATAAACAAGAACAAATGCAGGTGCCACAAACAAGGGCTGCTCACCAGCAGGCCCATCTCAGCCAGCAGCTGCACTGGTCCCACAAAGCCGCCCAGGCCCTGGGGCGCTTCTCTGAGGCACCCAAAAACCGGGGCCCCGGCAAGCGGGGTGCCCCTGCCGCCGCATCCCCCAGCCCTGCAGTGCCCCGGAGGGGAGCTGGGACACCCCGAGGGGCACAACAAAGGGCTCCCCCGGAGATGGAGGCCCTCAAGCCCACAGGCCTCGGCTGGAGGGTGCCATCTTCCCCTCATTTCCACCACAGCCAAGGAGATCTCCCTCAG
>NW_010098546.1:0-804 GCF_000699245.1 Pterocles gutturalis
AGGCCACCAAATTTGTCAAGCACAATTTGACCTTAGTACAGCCATGTTGGCTGTCACCAACTGCCTCCTTCTTTTCCACGTGCTTTAGCATAGTTTCTAGGAGGATCTGCTCCAGTCAGTGGGAACTTCATCAGACTGCCATGACTTCTGAAATATGATGGATAGTGAGTTGAGAATAGTCATCCACCCGCTCCCTCAAGACCCATGGATGCTACTCCTCCTGTTTCCTTCTGGAGAGGGCCCACATTTTCCCTAGTCTTCCTTTTATCACCAACATCCATTTAGAAGCTTTTCTTGTTGCCCTTGATGTTCCTGGCCAGATTTAATTCTATCAGGGCTTTAGCTTTCCTAACCTTATCCCTGGTTGCTTGGACAATTTCTCTGTATTCTTCCTAGGCCACCAGTCCTTGCTTCCACCCTCTGGAGGCTTCCTTTTTGTGTTTGCGTTTGTCCAGAAGTTCCTTGTTCATCGATGCAGGCCTCCTGGAGTTTTTGCATGACTTTTTCTTTGCTGAGATGCATCACTCTTGAGCTTGGAGGAGGTGATCCTTGAATATTATCCAGCTTTCTTGGGCCCTTCTTCCCTCCAGGGCTTTATCCCATGGGACTCTACCAGGCAGATCCCTGAAGAGGCAAAAGTCTGCTCTCTTGAAGTCCAGGGTAGTGAGTTTGCTGTGCACCCTCCTTGCTGCCCTAAGAATCTTGAACTCCACCATTTCATGGTCACTGCAGCCCAGGCTGCCCTTGAGTTCTACATTCCCCCCCCAGACCTTTTTCGTTGGTGAGAACAAGGTCCAGCATAGC
>NW_010098547.1:0-1243 GCF_000699245.1 Pterocles gutturalis
AAATAATATATATATATACGCACACTCTTGCACGTTGCCTTTGCTGTGTTAATGGAACTGGCCAGTTTTCAAGAGCTCTAGGCAAGACCTCAGGTCACTCCTTATTGCCTTTTGCTCCAGTAGTGCTTTAAGATAAACGTTGCAAATATTTTTATGCAGTTTCTTACCTTTTTTATTTTGCCTTTCTTTTCTGTATAGCTTAATTTTAGGAGCCACAATAGGAAATATCTTTCTATTCTTCCTATCCTGCCTGTGTCCCAGGACTTTTTTTAGCTGGCAGGGATAAAGAGCAGGCTGTTGGAAGTGGGCGTATGAACAACAGTGAATATTGTGTGTGTACGTGTCGGTCTGTGTGTTTTGGTAAAGAACAGAGATCTGGCAGGGAGGCAGGGCAGCGATGGGCATACGGCTCTCCAAGCAAGTAACCTCCCGTTCCTCCACGAAGTGCCCTCCCCTTAAACCCTCATCATCCTCCTGGGGCGAAACCTCCTCCTTGTGCAATGACAAGAAATCTTTTCCTTCAAAACCTGCTGCAGAAAGCTGGAAATCCCCCTAGAAACGAGCAGGGAGAGGGAGCACAGCTGTGGGAAGAGGCTGCGCGTGCAGAGGAGGATGAGGATGGGTGGGAGGAAGGGCCCGTTGCTGGAGCTGGCGGCTCAGGGAGGTGTCTGCTGCTCCTGGGATATTGCGTTGAACAAACCAGCAGCAGCCCCAGCCCCTCCGAAAGCCTGTCCCTGTCCCTGGGGGGCTGTTTTGCAGGAGTTGGTGCCAGTGGGTTGGCTAAGGGGCCACTGCTGGCTATGGGGCTCTTTTGGGGTATTTTGCTCCTGAGGACAGCACTGAGATGTCCCCACATTTCAGGTCCCAGAGCTGCCCTGGGGTCCAGCTGCTGCGTCGAGGTGGGACCCCCCCCCCCCCCCTTCTCCCCAGGGCCACCCCACGAGGCCATAGAGGCACCTTTGGCACCGTTAGAATGTCCTTGACGTCCCTTGTCACAACACCGATAAAAAGGGGCCACGGGAAGCGTGGGAAAGTCGGCAGGGTTGGCTGAGCCCACCGTCCTCCCCCGGGCACCACGCCTGCCCTGCTGCTCTGCTCCTGGGTTGGGTTTGAGCGGTGAAAGTCCACGTGAAGAATGAGAGGAATCCGGCCGGCTCGGGTCACCGGGATCGGTGGGGCTTGGGAGCTGGGGGTCCCCCCACGCTGCCCAGGGCAGGGGGGCTGATGGCTGGTTTTGGGGCGG
>NW_010098547.1:1287-12069 GCF_000699245.1 Pterocles gutturalis
ACGCTGCCCAGGGCAGGTGGGCTGATGGCTGTTTTGGGGTCGTACCTTCAAAAGACCTGGTTGGGCTATAGGGCTGGTCACTTGGAAATGGAAGCACCCTTTATCACGTGCTACTATTTCTAAGCCTCTGGTGTGTTCCTGGTCCAGAACTGTTTGTCCAGCTCATCAGGGTCTTAAAAGTATTCGGCGGGAATCCCAAAGGAATGGCAGAGAGCTGTGAAGTCCAGGTGCAAGGCATCTTGTTTTGGGGCTGTATGTTTTAAAATCCAAGTCCTTTCAATATCCGTATCTGCCTGTGGTTAATGGGTTACAGATGCAAATTGGCACTTCCAGCTCCTGACCCGAGGTGCCCCGGCCAGGTCTCATGACTGAATCGAACGGGGCCAAGAAATATTGACAGGTTGGAAGAGCATCGGGCTCCCCACACTGAGGATATTTTCCTTAAAGCTCCAGCTCCCGGAACCACGTGAATCCTGACTTTTCCCACCTGAAAGCTACATTTCAGTGGAGGGGAGCCACTTGCCTGAGTGAACGTGAAGGATGTGAGAGCCAGCTGCTCTTTGCATTTCCTTATTTCTGTTTCATGAGAGATTTAATTATATTGTAAAGAGTCTGTTTGGTGAAGTTTAGGGACCCTTCTTGCTTGGTTTGCATCGCCTCCGGTCCCGCAGCACCAGCCTGAGCCCGATTTCCCGGGGCTGCTTGTGCATCCGCATCCTGCGATGGGGCTCGGGGAGATGCTGGATGGGTTGAATCACCCAGGGCTGTGTCCCACTGTGGGGTACGACGCGAAACCCCTTCCCAAAACACGTGCGGTGAATCTCGTGCATTTTGAAGGTATTCTCCCCTGCAGCAGATGGTGCTGGGACAGGGGTTGGGCTTTGTTGATGTGGAACCAGTTCACGAGCTCCAGGACGTGCTGGCGGGTGGTGGGGAGCACCTGGCTGCATGAGCCGATTCTCATCATACCCGGCAAGACTTGGCTGTTTTCTCAGGCTCCTCGGGGAACGGTGGATTAAGGGCCGGGGTGTGTTTGGCTTGGAGGGTGTAACTGTTTATGGACATGTATTAGAATGGGATATTGGAGATGCCACCAAAGCGGGCACAAGTCCTCTGAAAAATCAGCTGGGACCCTGTGCCCCTAAGTCACTTCATCCCTGCAAGAATCCTGTGGTTAACGGGGATATGGCTGCTTGGGGGTCAGGTTGCTCTTGGAAGGTAATTTCTTTTTTTTTTTTTTTTGTCAGAGATGTTGCTTTAAATACCGTTCTCCCCCCGTTGGGTTCCCCAGTTTTTGTGAATGTGTCTGCAGCACAGCTGGGCGCTGCTAAGAGATCTAAACTAAATGAATTACATTGTTAAGAAAAAACACTTCATGGTAGACAGCTCGTGGGCATTTCCCTCCGGCGCTGGCTTTGCTGCCTGTCTTAGGATCAAGCCCAAAGCGGCTGCGGTTTGATGGCAGTTGTACAGCGAGGGGAGCGAGGAGGGGTGGGGATGCTGTGCAGGGCGGCGGGCACAGGGCACGGTTCCGATGTCCCATGTCCCCGTTGCATTGTCTCTGTGCAGTATGGCTTTGTAGGGAATAGCTTATGGAGGAGCTAAAGGTTGTCCATGGGGTTTTGCAGGAAGCAATGTGAGAACACGAGATTTTTTTTTTCCCCCTTCCTGATTTTACCAAAGTCATTCCAGGATGGGTTCTGTTGGCTTTACCGACCAAAGTAAGACTGCAGCTATGTGCATGCTCTTGTTTAATTCAGGTGGCCAAATGGGCATAAACTCCTGAGCCTCTTGTTCTTTATTTTTTTTTATTTTTTTTATTTTTTTTTTCAGTTGAGCTTAAGCCTGCTCCTAACCCTTGATGCCAAGGAGCATCCCCAGAGCTGGTGGCAGCAGGGCACCTGGTGTGGGTCAGCGTCACAGGTGGATTTGGAGGTGCTCCAACACTTTCGTGTTGAGACGGGCTGTGACCCGTCAGGGCACCGTGTCTCGCTGGGGCACGCAGTGCTGGCAGTGGCAGACCGTGGCCTCCCTTGGAGGAATATTTGGGCTCCCCCGTGCAAGCCTTTGCCTGCTCCTCTTGTAACTCTGCTCACAAGGAAATCTTCAAAGGCTCGGTCCTATCAATTTTCCCCACCATATGTTCTCATTAAAAAATTTATTGTGCACTTTGTCTTAGGATTATTTGCCATCAATTAATAAAACATGTTGCCAGCTTCAAATGAACATTCTCCCCTTCCCGCTTCCCTTTAAGGAGGGAGAGAGAAATATGAAAAATAATTACCATGACAGATGGTGTTTTTTAACCTTTCTTTTGCCCAATCTGGACCAAAAAAAAAAAAAAAAGAGTTCTCAGAATATTGACATGGGTTTTTCATTATGAGTTACATCACTTGAAGGTCTAAGCCGCAGCTTAGTGAGCTCAGCGGAGGGGCTGCCAGCCCGAAATACGTTCCCACGTTAAGGTGTATGGGTGCTGACGTGCGGGCACGCGCCGGAGCAGGGCGGCAGGGCTGGGGGCTGCGGGGTGACAGTGTGGGTGGCTGTGGGAGCAGGTCCCCCCTCTCCTCCTGGTGCCAGGACAAGGAGGGAAAACTGCAAAATCCGCTCCTGGAGACAAACGGGCGGTGGCTGCTGCGGCCAGCGGCTCCCCGAGGCACGTGGTGTCGGCAGCCAGAATGTCGTGTCGTCCTTGGCAGTGATGTCTGGTCCTGTAGGTAGCGGTGGGCTGTGATGGAGGTTTAAGAAAGTGGTATTTTGGGGTTTTTAAAGAGTTCCCGAAAGGAGAGCACCTCCCTGCCATACCCCTTCACGTGGGGATAATTCCTGATTTAGGGGGAGGAGGGTGACGTGGAGGGAGCCTGGTGACCCCCAAGCTAACCTGTGACCCTCCATCTCCTTTCTGACTGGATGAGATCAGGAGCACGTTTTTTCCCCTCCTTTTATTTGCATTTTTGGGCCGTTTGACAGTAGCCGCGTCCCAGGGCCAGCGGGGTCGGTGGTGGGAAGATGGGGCGGGAGGAAAAGCAAATAGAGCATCTACCGTCAGTCCCCGCGGATGCTGCAGGGCTGGTACACCGTGTACCCTGCGGAGCATTTGCTTTGTGTCTGTGCCTACCAGGGGGGAAAAAAATAGAAAAATAATGCATACAGACAGGTTTCTTATATAAATAAATGTCTGGGGAGAGACCTGGCTGTGGGTAGCCTGCTGGGAAAGTCCTGCTCAGATGGGAGTTGTAGAGTTAAACACTCCAGCCTAGCTGGGATGTGTCTCAGCTTTGATTTATACTTCTGATTCGATGTTTGCCTGGCCTGATCAGAGGGTTTGGGCAGCGGCTTATGTTGACATTTGGCGTTTAGCTCTGGGTAAAGTTTAAACAGGACTTATCATGGCTCTGACACCTCGCGAAGGCTTCCCTGCTTTAATAGCATGCTTCGTGCCATCTCTTGCGTAGGTTTTTACTGCCTTGCTGTCCTAGATATTGACAAAGAAAAAGGTAAACTTGCAAAATGTATTCATAGAATAGCTTATTCAAAGCCTCTTCTAATTTTAAAATAACCCCGTTGCCCTCGAGTCTTGGGGCCACGTCTCTACTTGCGTACGCTGGTACAATGTAAAGCCGGGAGAAGGGCTCTGAGGTCAGTGAGGCTGATCCAGCCTTTCAGAAAGTGTGAACTGTGTTGCCCAAATTGCTCGTGTTTGCCCCAGAAGCAGCGCTGGGCTCTGCTGGGACTGAAGCATCCTTGGGCAGGAGGAAGAGCTCGGTTTTGGGGTCTGGCATTGCAACAAGCTGCAGCTGGAGTGGGTCGAAATGGGAACTCTAATTTGTGACTGTCTCATATTTTTTTCTGTATAAATCATAATGGCTGCTGCTTCTTTTGCTTTTAACCAGAAATGGCTCCAATCACAGCTGTCAAGGTTGTTTCCCCGTTTTTCCCCCATCCGTAGAAGGGGAGCGGTGAGGTGCCCGCTCTGGGGGCTCAGATGCCAAGGGCTGCCCCCTGCTCCGCTGGTACCCTCCCACGCAGGCTGGGTGACAGTATTTAGAAGGGGAAGGGTGACAATATTTATCCCACCCCCCCAACTGCTGTCCTTGTAATTTCAAACTCTAGGATGGCACTGGAAGTGGAGTTTAACGCAGCCGTTCCCAGCCTGATGCGGGCTCTGGCTTTGGACAAAGCTCGTGCTAAATAACATTGAACTAATTTAAGTTTATGCTTTGGTTTTTATGAGGAACAATTAGGAAAAAAATCATCGGAATGTAATTACAGCACCTTGAAGTGTAGTGTTACTGGGCCGAAGACTGGAGCGAGGTTACGATACGACAGCCCTTTATCTCGGATCTGATAGGGGTGTTATTCGTTGTATTAAAAGTTTGCCAAGAGAGGCTTCACTGAAAATTAACCTGTGTTATCACAGTGAGTAATATCCTGGTTTTATCATGTGGAATAAATAAATAACACAGACTTTATGCTTTTGCTTAATGAGGTTACAGGGAGTGCAGGGCGAGGAAGCAGTGTTAGCCCCGATGCACGAGAACAGTGATTAAGGAGAGGTGGAGCTGGAACAGAAAGTGCCCCCAGTTCTCTTGCATAAGGGCAGAGCTTGTATTACTATTAATTATACTATGCAACGGGAATAGGATGGAGTTTGGCTTTATCTAGCAACGGACCAGCATGAAAAACTCTGTGCAAACATCTCGGTGATTTCTCAGGAAAATTCTGCAATGCTCCTGGCACCCTTTTCTCCCCTTGACTGGTTGTGGTGGTTTGGTTTTGAGCCACCTGCTGGAACAACCCATGTGGCCCAGCCCGAGGAGCTTTTTCCTGGTGCTTTTCCCACCTGGATCCCCCGCCCACTGCTCTGCACCACGGGACCAACGAATCCAGACTCAAAAGTGATGGGGAGTGTTGGCGGCACTGATGGGGAAAAAAAACCCAAACTGGAATCACAGAATATCTCAAACTGCAAAGGACCTGTGAGGATCATCGAGTCCAGCTCCCAGCTTGTGAGAGCTGAGCTCTGCTGGGTCGCGGCAGGGAGACCTGGCTTCCCTGAGCCTGTACGATGGGCCAGAGGTGCTGGCCCAGCACCTTCCCCGGGGAACTGATGGTGTTTCTTTGGGTGAATAGTTAAACCCTCCAGAACATGCCGGTGATACTGATGGGAGCAGGGCTGGCAGAGCGGCTGGAGCCAAGGGAAGGAGAAGGCTGGCGGTGGCCCAGTTGCTGTGTCACGGCACTCGAGGACATCCCATTCTGTGGGATGTGCTGGCGGGAATGGGCGGACGCTCGCTTGTGCCGCACGCCTGGGCTTGGTAATCCATTGGCCTGATGGAGAGATGAATAGCCCGAGTCTGGACTTCGTTAGCTGAGAGCCTGAAGTTGTTCCATGTGAACAAAAGAATTGTCCAGGACGTTAATCCCTTACACCTCTTTGGTTTTGTTCAGCCTCGCTCTGCCCCAGCCAGAGTTGCGTCAGCAGGCACGGCACCGCGGGCAGGGAACCAGCCACAGGGGAGGAATGAACCACGCTCGTCACTCAACGCGCTCGCGGGACAGAGCCGAGCCGTGCCGGGTGGGTTTGCACTCCTGAGCTGGCACAGAGGAGCCTTAGTGCCTCCCGGCCAGACCGAGCCCGTGGGTCAGAGCGGTCCAAGGAAGGGGACGGGGCGGCCGTGCCCCCAGGGATGCTCGTCCCATCGCCGCAGAAAGCACGGCACAGCCTGGGCTCGGCACTGTTCCCAGCTCTGGCTGCACCCATTTCCCTTCCAAAAAGGAACTTTCCCCCCCCACCCCTGAAATAATTACACTGAAGAGCTTAAAAAACCCAAACAAACCGCTTGTCCCTTTGTGCCAGTGGATGTTAATAATACCAGGAATACCGGTATCCTCTGGGATATCATCGTCTATGATACCTCCAGAAATCGCTTGGGTAGTTTTAATTATGTTTGTGCCTTTTCTTCCAGCCCTCGTTATCTCTCGGGTTCCTGTGGGCTGGGGGAAGGGTCACTTCTCTAAAGCGCCTTTGTTTTCCCTGCGCAGGTACTGAGTTGATGGCACAACAATTCCCGGGTACACGGGATGGGCTTTCCTGCCCTCCCCTGCCTGAACGCAGACCTTGTGCGTCCCCCGTGCGCGGGCAGCCCCAGGAGCGGGCCCGCAGGAATGTGGGCAAACAGAGCCAAATTGTTCCAGCCCCGAGAAGAAGGGAAGAGAGAAGGAGGAGAGAAAGGGAAAGTGTAGGGGGGGAGAGAAGGAAGAGCTGGGAGGGGAAAAAAAGAAAGAAAAAAATCTTTGTGTGTGCGTGGTGGAGTTTCTCTGGAGGTATTTGCAGGATAGTGCGGTTAAAAAAAGTAATGCTCGGGAAAATCATAGAGTCCTCCCTCCCGTGTGTGCCCGTAAGGGGGGGTGGCAGCACAGTGACCTCCATGGGAAGGTGACATTTGAGAGAACAATTGCTGGGCTGTTGTGCCCTGCCTGCTGCTATGAATGGAGCTTAAGAAAAGGTGTCCTTGGACTGGTGCTAAAACCCATCATCTCCTCCATTCCCTGCGTGTGCCTGCTCACTGCCACTGCCTCCGGCAGCGTATGAACAAAGCGGTGTAACGGATGAGATTGGAGCACGCTCCAGCTTCGTTTCCTTGGCTCACCGCTCGTCCCTGCTGCAGCACGGTGGGATGCTGGGGCCGCAGCTCGGTGGCCCCTCGCTCTCCTGGAATTGGAGAACACAAAGCTGAGGACAGAGGCGAGGGGAAGCTGGTCCTGAACGGGGGCTTTGGGGCAACTTGTCCTTGGAGTTGGACCACGTGGTCCCCGGCTGCGACATGCTCGGGGCTGAGGATTTGCCCGTGAGCGCGAGGGATTCTGTGGAGGCTGGACATCCGTGGTCTGCAGAGGAGCTGTGGGATCCCCACCGCAGACAAATTGGATAAAAATGAGGAGCATGACTTTGGAATGGCTTTGGATGTGTAGGTATGTATATGCCTATATGTGTGTCTATGTAAGTACAGCATACGTGCCCTCCCTCTGCTCCTGGGAGGATTTGCCCGTGAGCGCGAGGGATTCTGTGGAGGCTGGACATCCGTGGTCTGCAGAGGAGCTGTGGGATCCCCACCGCAGACAAATTGGATAAAAATGAGGAGCATGACTTTGGAATGGCTTTGGATGTGTAGGTATGTATATGCCTATATGTGTGTCTATGTAAGTACAGCATACGTGCCCTCCCTCTGCTCCTGGAGGGCATGTCCAGCCCATGCAAAGCCACACCTGCCTTCCCCAACCTGAGATGGGAAGCAGATCAAGTTTTTGTGCTGCTGAGAGTTCAGCTTGTTCAAAGGCAAGGAGACCATATAGCTGTATAGGGTCTAGCAGCATCGCTGTAGGATCTGCTCGCTGAGCAGGTCTCCTCCCAGAGCAGGGGCTGAGGATGGAGCTGCAATGTCCAGGGGCAGGGACAGAGGTGGCGGAATGTCACCTGGCACCTTCCCAGCTTCACGGGGCTTTCCTCTCTGGCAGACCTGTTTTATTAAAGGGTGTGACTCATTTCTTAAGTTTATCAGGCATTCACAAAAGATACGAGTGAAATAGTAATAGCATTGATAGCGTAAAATAGAGATCTCTGTAGCGGTTGTAGTTTTAGGCTGTGTGTATGTTTTCGACTAAGAAAATTTTAAGTTGCAATGAACATTTAGGACATCAGGAATTTTTAAACAGCTCCTTGCAGATTTTGAATTTTTTTTTTCTTTTCCTCTGACATGAGTAACTTGGCATTTACCCCGTGATGATGCCTCTTGGTGCTGCACTTGATGGCGTTACCTGTTTCTGTGAAATGTGAAAGGTTGAGGTGGTTAGAAACGTGTGTCCTCACTATCAGAATGGAGGCAGGCACCTCTGAAAGCCTGGCCTGGGGGTTAAACATAAGCAAAAAGAAACATTTTCCATTTCTCCTTATGCCTCTTGCCCAGGGCAAATTACTTGACATGTCTCCCTGCCTCAGTTTCCCTTCTGTTCAACAAGAATGATGCTAATTCTGAACACCCCCAGTAATGGTGAGATTGGGGACTGTTCACTGAGGTGGTGGCAATGAAACTGCGGCTCCTGAAGCGTCCCAGGGAATCACACCGGGTCTGCTCGGCGTTAAACATCAGGGATCTGTTCTGAGCACTGAAGTGAAAAAAAATTGGCGGTGAATGAATCAGAGGTGGAGGGGAAAAAACAATTTCTCTTGAGTTTGTCACTGGTAGATGTTAGGAGAAAGTATCCTGTTGGTTTTATTAAAAAAAAAGAGAAAGAAGCAGATGCAAAGGATGCCTCTGACACCGAATGGGATGAAATATCGCCTGCAGCACTAAGCTGAGAAATCGTCTGTCATCACACTCCCATCCTGGAAATCTGCTCAGGCCATACGCTCTTCAGGGCAGGAATATGTTATCTGTTTGGTGCTCCTCCCCAAGTGCAACTCAGTAAAGTTAAAACAGCCTTTTTCTCTTTTACAGGGAAGAAACCATGTCTGGGACTTGTCCAAAGCCCTGTGGAAATGGGAGAGACCACGGAAGGAGAAAACCCGCCAGACTCCACTCCAGTCCCTGTTTTTCCCCTTTATAGCCCGACGGATGAAGAACGTGCACAAAGGTGGATAACCAGCCCAGAGCCCTGCTGTCCTTCCGATCAGCCTTGTCCCGCCCCGGCAGCTCTGAGGTTGGACCCACGTCTGGCGTGTGCGGTGGGCGCAGGGTGGACCTGAGGGCTCATGCTGGCTCGTTGCCATTTGCTGTTGGCCAATAACTCCAACATTCTTCTTCTGTAGTGTATTTATTTACCTTTTTTTTTTTCCATTGGAAAACAGGCAGCACTGTGAAGAGGGCTGGAGAGGGTTGGGTGGCGAGCGGAACCTGGCTGGCAGTAGCCCAAGGCTATCATAAAACAAACTGAAATGAGAGTGTTAATGCTTTAGCTGAGTTATGGAGAAATGGTTTTACTGTTTGTAAAGAAATTGCGAGAGTAATGCGTCTGGGAGGGTCTGGGAGCACGCTGCACCCTTCAGGGGCTTGGGAGCACGTGCCTGCTGGAAGGACACTTGGGAGCACTTGGTGGGGGGTGTGTGTGTGCAGAGAGATGCAGAACTGCAGCGTGGTTTCGGCTGGGTAGGACCTCTGCGGCTCTGCAGTCCAGCCCCGCTCAAAGCCAAGCCCACTGCGTTGGGTTGCTTGGGGCACGTCTAGTCGAAGTCTCAGTACCTCCAAGGATGGAGATCCCACAGCCTCTCTGGGTCCCTGTTCCAGTGTCTGACCACCCTGATGGTGGAAACAATTTGTCTTAATGCCCTGTGTCCCCACTGGTGACCATTGCTTCATGTCCTGTGCCCCTGCAAGGGCAGCCTGGCTCCATCTTCTCGGAACCCTCAAATGAGGCAGTTGAAGACATCAATAAGGCTTGCCCCCTTCCTTTCTAAGGCAAACTGGGTGTGACTGGATCAAACCCAGTCTTCTCAGCCCATCCCCAGCTCTCCACCATCTGTGTCTTCGGCTGGGCTCAAGCCATCTGTCCATGTCTGTCTTGTCCAACGGGGAACCAAGACTGGACACGGTATTTCCGATGTGGTCTTGCCTCTCTGTTCTTTCAAAGATTAGGTGATGTGCTGGTGGTGGCAGCCCTTGTGTGTGCTTGCATCTCTGATGCTTGACAGCATTGCAGCCAAGTGCAGAAGGAGAGGAGATGTCCCCTGGTTTAGGTTTCTCAGTCCGCATGATTGTTCAGCTGGTGCCTCCGTGTACAACATGCTCTTGGGGTGGTTGGTGTTGTTGTTCTGGTCTTGTCCCGTCCCTGATGTCTTTAGAAGAACATCTTCAGCCAGCACAGTCCTCTGCTGGCGAGAGTCAGATTAACTCCGCCGGAGTCAAAAGCACCTAGAACAACAATCTGCTGGGAATGATGAATAAATGCAAATAGTGTTTGTTTGATTTACTTCTCAGGTCTGGCCAGGAAACCTTCAAGTAGCAGCACTTTCCCTTTTAAGCAGGTAAGTGCTTTTTTAAAACATACACGGGAATGTCTGTGCTCCTCTGTTTATCGCTATAAATCTTTCTGTGCCGGGCCTTTTAAATAGTGATTCACATGGTAACTTCATGCTTGGGAAATTCATGAATGTGAGGAGCTGATGGACGAGCGGCCGTGGTGGGACACCCACTCCAGATGGGAGAGGGGAGAGAATCCATGGCCCCGTGAGGATTGGGGTGGTGGGGAGGAGAATGGGGCTGGAGGAGACCTGGATGAGCAGCAGATGATGGCGAGTCTCTGGTCCAGGCTGGGGGCTTGGTGGGATGGCAATCACCGGTGCTGGCATTTGCCGTGAGATTTATTTAATCCGGGGAAGCTGATCTGTCGAGGTGAGCGAGAACATAAGAAAATTCTTTGAGAAGAGATGGTGAATGATCACATCAACAGAGATTTTTGGCTTAAATATTTTGTTTTTAAATTTTATAATATAAAAATGTTGGTTTAGTTTTAATATTCATTTTTTCAACATTTTTCCATGAAAGGCAGAAATTTTTCAGGAGAGGGGAAAGTGTAATCTAACCTCCAGTTTTCTGTCCCAAACCAGTTTTGACCAGCCATACCAACAATGTAATCATCACAGGAGGTTTTTTTTCTTTCCCTTCAGCAAACAGCAGGCCAAGTATCATTAAAAAAAAAAAAAATCACCAATAAAAAAAAAAATAGCAGCCTTTTGCCATCCATGGCTGGGGGATTTTTCCTTTGGAAGGGGGCCCCCCCAACCCA
>NW_010098547.1:12133-13734 GCF_000699245.1 Pterocles gutturalis
GCAGGAGAGAAAAAACTCCCTGTGACTTGGATGGGTTCCTTACGGGGGGGAAGGTGGGCTTGCGGGGAGGGGGGTGAGCGCGAGGCAGCGTTTTGAACTTAAGTTCCTTTTTCTATTTTATTTAGATTAGGTTCTGCTCAGCAGGGTGATTTCTTAATTAGAGCAGCCCAGTCTCGCAGGCCGGTCGCTCCAGACCCCTGCTCTGCCTTCTTAAGTTTCACGAGGGAAGTTGTCGTGCCTTATTTCCTGAGCTCTAATATTCCAGCAGCGTGCGGTGATTTCAATGGGAGGAAAAGACATGTAATTTAATCATCTTTATTAGATTTTGGGCGAGGGAGGGGGCAAAGCAGTTGGGAACCGTGTCCTCTGCTTGTCTTTTAACTTTTCTACTTCTATCGGCCAGAGGTGAGATTTCGGGGCAGAAGCAGCAGAAAAGCAATGTCCTAAAAGACCGTGGAGCGATGGACTTTTTGTCCTGAGGTTAACAAGTTCTCCCGAGCAGTAGCTGTTATCTCATGGCCATGACCCTGCACAGAGCCAACATGGGGTTATAAATGATTGACTCTCATTAAAATTTTTATTTTTACTCCTCTTGATTAGGGGAAAGGGAATCACATCCCTCCAAAGGATGCTGCTGGAGCGGGGTGAGATGCCGGTGGATCTGGTTCAAGCAGAAGAAATGGGGAAGCCAAATGTGGAATTTTACAAATTTCAGGTGTTTTCTGGGAATCGGAGGAGAGCAGGCAGCCTATTCCCAGGGGATCAGCCTGCCTTTGCTGGAGTGTGGCATTGCCACCGTGTCACGGGCACGGCTCCGCTCCGCTCCCGCTCGCCGAGAGCAGGGGACAGCTTCCCCCAGCCCCTTTGGGGAAAGTTATAACAAAAATGGGGGAATTGATTTGCAATTCGAGATGGTAAGGAAAAAAAGGCTTCATTTCATGGTAGTGGCTCAAAAGTTTGATTCTTCCTGTTGCCCTCCCTGCGCAGAGCCGATGCGAAGGAGCGGTGGGGATGCAGTCCACGCACCGAGGGATGCCGGGACCCTCTGGGGTTCAGTGGATGCTGGAGGAAATCTGCCCATGGCCAGACCTGTTCGTGCTGACTGTCTGCCTGCACATACGCACCATATGCCCAGTCTTTACTTAATGTAAATCAATGCTAACCCATTGATGCCAACGAAGGCGGGCTGTTTTAGCCCTCGAGAGCCTCGCCTTCTGTGTCGTATGCACTTGGCTGTGACTTTGTAGCTTAAAAAATATTAAGCAACACTCAGTGGGGGGCAAGGGGGGGCACGTTCACATTTAATTCAAAGGAAATCAAATTCTGGATTTTTTTTAATAAATCCATTTTATGGCTGGAATAATAGCCAAAGAAGCAAATACTTGTTACATGGAGATACCATATTCTCTCCCTCTCCCCACATGGGTTTGAGTTGTTATTTTTCTGGCTGGGACTATGAAAGGCTCCCGTGGAGGATGGGAGAGGTTTATATCTCAGTAATAGGCTTCTCACCTCAAAGTGGTTCCATTTGCCCTCAGCTGGGTTTAGATGGGATGGTTTCGATTACGTACCGTCGGCGGGCGAGAGTCGGTCGGAATTAC